>NC_056733.1:208391124-208516124 GCF_019279795.1 Protopterus annectens
AACTTGAAAGAGTATGTGTCAGCTACTTGGGCAGGGGCACAAAGCACTGGTTGGACAGAGAGGGTGCTGGAGGTTTCAGCTTGGTCACTCGGCTGAGATCTCAACTTTATAGCTGTGCCAGTGGGGAGCCTTACTGGGGATCTGGAGAAAGATAGAGGAACCAGCCCTGGACTGACTGTGGTCTCTGTGTGCTTTTAAGGGAAATTGCAGCATCTGGAAATACTGTATGTTTACTTATCGTGCTCCTAGTGTACGTCCCCCACTGGTGCCAGTGGTGAGAATTGAGGCTCCTTGATTACTGGTCCACTGGTGGGTCATCACAACTTGCTCTGTCCTTTACATGATTGTGGGAACACTGGACCCTCTCCCAGCAGCCAGTGGGCAAAAGACATTGAAATGTGTTCTAGACAGGGTGCCATTTTATCAAATAATGTACACTTTCAAGTGCTCAGACACTACACGCACACACATATACACACACACACACACACACACACACACACACACACACACACACACACACACACACACACACACCTACAGGCAATTTGCAGAATACTGTTTCTCATACTGTATGTCTTTGGGAGTCAGTAGGAAATTAGAGTACCAAGAGAAAACTCAAACAGATGCAAGGAAATGCAGACTCACATAGAGGGTACTCTCATTGATAATTGAACCAGAGAACCTCTTACTGTAAGGTTGTAACACTGCTTGTTGTTTTACAGAGCCATCCAGAGCTGCTTATGAGGGAAATGATGATCAACTGAGAAAACAGACATTTGAGAGGTTGCATGACATCCATCTTGGAATAGTAAAATGCAAAGAAAGAGCAAGAGATACATAGGGTTGACTCAAAAGAATAGATAGTAAAGTGCTATGCATTCTGTAATACATACTATAGCAAGAATACAAAGGAAGGAATGCTAGCATTTCAAATACCATGGATACAAGAAGGCATGTGTTTGTTGTTTCTTAAAGAAACCATATATCTCATATGTGTGGATTGCTATTACAGGTTCACTGAAATAATCAATTGCTATTAAAGGTTCACTGAAATAATCAGACTGAGATACTCAATAATGTTGATTTCTTCAAGTTTGGTTAGTACATTAAAGACAATATTCTTGAGACAAGGATACCCAATGCTGCCAAATCTGATAGAAGTCCACAATATAAAAGTCAGGAGTTCAGAAATGCTGTGCATAAGTGGAAATTTAGACATACAACATCTAGATCATACTATGACAATACAGATGGACACATAGGTAAAAGTATTCAAACAATGAAAATGTCACAAGCATGATCTCTTGCAAAAGCTAAGAGGATTATCATGTCAGAGTTCTGAAATATAAGAACACTCCTTTACAGCACTCTCTCACCAGCTTATTTGTTAATGGGCAGGATGTTAAAAACAAAATAAGCTACGTCATGTACATTACTGATACATACAAGTCACTACAGAATAAAAGAAATGCCAGAAATAAATCAGCAGATAAATAAATACTACCATGTCAGAAACAGCAGAAGACTATCAGATGTGTGAATTAGAGAGTAAATGCAAAGCCTGTGTGAAAACCCTCAGCCTGACGCTGGGGTTGTTGGTAGAGGAACCAAGATCTTATATTCTTCAGTTAGTGGAAGAAAGCTATATAGAAATCACATACGTTTGTATAAGACAAATACATAGAAGTCAAAGTTCTATGACAGGAGTTTCCAAACCAGTCCTTTTACAAGAAAATGGAGAGACTGAGATCTGTGATATTTAAAGGTTATAAAAGAACCCACTCAAACTTTGTCTCTAGGTAAAGCTGTAGCACAGCAAGAGCTATCCGGAAATGAAAATCAGATGCCTTGTGCAAGTAGTCCTGTTAAATACAGCACACATGGAAGTTTGCTGAAGAAACTATATAGGTATATGTGGACAGCTAGAAAGTTGAGCCAATTTTCAGTTATGAAAAATATATTTAAAATGTCAAGAAAAATAATTGCTACGGAAAACAAGCCTTTCCATACTTAGTATAGAGTTGAGGTTCATTTTATATAATCAGTGTGACTTATTGCATGCTACTTTGTGTATGTACACACACACACACACACACACACACACACACACACACACACACACACACACAGGTTCATAGGTTTACAGTTTACTACTAGGCTGACTACCCTTGTGGGCCATTTTAAGCCTAGCCAATTGCTCCAGGTGAGAATCAAACCCTGCACCTTGTGTCTGTAAGGAAAACACCTTAACCATTATGCTAACCTCCCCCCATATTCTAATTTAAAAAAATGAAATGTTACATCCTGGGTATATGTAGCTATAATGCTAATGAACTAGCTACAGTGATTTGCATGTCATGCTGTATGCAGTTCTAGAAAAGTCTCAGTTTGAATATATACTTCATTGAGGCTTGACTACTTCTACATTCTCTATCTTGTTTATTGCCATCTAGACATTATGGAGAATAACTGTGTTAACTGGTAGGATAGGATTAGATAGGATTAAAGGCCTAAGAAACAAAGAAAGTGGAACAGGGAGAAAAAATGAGCAAGAAGAAAAGGAGAAAGGAAAAGAGTGGAAAGCAAACAGTCAAGGTTAAGGGTCCAAATAAGAAAAAGTCAGTGAAGGGAGAAAGAAAGAAAAGGTAAGTAGTAGGAAGAAGAAAAAAAGAAAGAAAAAGAAAGGAAGGAAGAAGGGGGTGCAGTAGAAACCATGGATTAAATGAAATATGGCAATGATGCAGATGAACAGAGGTACCAAAATAAAATGGGAAAAGTAAGACTAGAAGAGGCAGTAAGAAGCATCATATTGACACACAAGATAATGTCAGAGAAATATGAAGAGGGCATCCTACACAGGAAGGACATAATGAGAAGGAGGAGGCACAGGTAGCAGATTGTAAGGATTAACTGCTGTATGGAACTCCAAAAACACTTTTTCACAGAGAGTGTGGAACCATGGAATGATTACATGAATGGGTGATTGGAGGGAAATTCACTGATGTGTTTAAGATAGCTTGGGAAGGTAGAAAAAATTATGTGGGGGAAGATAAAGATGGAGTGGATGTGAAATGTACTCAAAGTGAAGAGTCAATGGGCTTGTTGTCTCCTTATGCTGTCAAAGCAAATACAATGTATTTTAAACAAAATATGGCATTTAAATGTATACCTCTGATTTTACAGTTTATCAGACCACCATCTGGTTTATTGCCTGTGGTTTATCAATATAATTACCTGCTATGGGATTACATATTATCAACTTGCACTTATCTCAGGTTAGGCAGGATATGAAAAGCGGTTGTAGGAATGACAATTCCCATTATACCCTTTATTTTGAAATATTATGTGCATCTAAGTCTTAATTAACTCAGCTTAGTTTACAAACTTCTCTTCATATTTAACTGCTCCCCATTACCTAACACCATCACCTAAAGAGACCTCATTGAAACCTGGAATCAACACGACATATGATTACTATTCACCAACCAACAAGCAAAGGTGACTCAAACTTTCCAGTGTATATTGCCAAATTACAGAACAAGCACCCACCTACCTTCGCTCAAGTATAAGAAATAACTACAATAGAAATACATTTAATACCATACTAACCGTACCTCTCAACCTCTTGGCGTAAAAAATCTGGACAAAGCCTAAAATAATGCAGGGACAAAGGCCCAAAAAATAGGGATAGATTTTAAATATTACTTTTACAAAGTTGCTAGAATAACAAGATATGTTTTGGCATGCATTTTCTGAAGGCTATGAAGTCTGAAACTCAAACCCATCCATCCATCCACAACCCCCTTTTTCCCATTTTTGCCCATGGGGTTGGGGTGTCACTTCAACATGACAATCATATAGAGCCAAGGTTTACACTACCAGTGACTAGCCCTGCCACAGTTGTTCTTCCACACCACACACTTACACTCGCACTCACACTATGGCTAATATAGAGTATCCAATCAACTTACTGCATGTCTTTGGAATGTGGGAGGAAACTGGAATACCTGGAGGAAGCAAACAAGAACATAAGGAGAAAATGCAGACTCCTCACAGAAGGCACTCAAGCAGAGAAGCACACTAGGGAGCCTCTTGCTCTGAGGCAACAATGCTATCCACTGTGCCACTGTGCTGCCACTGAAATTCAAATGCTTGTCATTATTTAGTGACTTCAGTCCTCAATAATTAGAAAACCACCAATTTTATGAGGAACAGATGAAAAAATATGAGGCACAAATCTGGACATTCTGCAAAAATCTAGACAGTTGAGAGGTATGCTACTAACTGCCTATCTTTAGTGCCCTTTCCTTACTAGGAGGAGGTCTATCTGAGTTGCATGTTGGCCACTCTTGTATGTGATCTTGTGACTGTCTCTCTTTCTGAACCATCTGCTTGCTACTATCAAGCCATTTGCCAGACAGAAATCTAGAATGGCCTCTCCTTTATTCCTGTTGCCCCATCCATGTGGACCCAGCCAGCTCTCATATCCTGCTCTGTCTGCCCCATGATGTGCATTTTAAGTCACCCATTATCAACAGCAGTTCAAGTTGTCCTGCTTTATCTAGTAGGTCCTGCATCTGCTGTATGAATGCACTCCTTTCCTCATTATAACAACCCTGCTGTGGGGCATAGAACGAGATTATGAATACTGTCCTATCATTAGGATGGAGTCTGAAAACTGTAAGTTTATGGCATATATTGACGGTGGGTAAGCTTTTTACATGTGTGTCTCTTTATTTATTTATAGTACTGTAATGTTTGTTATATATCCTTATATTTCTACAAAGCCTGTTCCTGTTGTTGTATTTGTTTTTGTTTCTGCTGTAAAAAGCTTTCATATTTTTTCTGTATTTATTTTTAGTATCATATTTTGAATTCTATTTATAGTATTTTTTAATTATTATTAATTTAATCCATCTTACTTCTGTAAACTGTAATTTTTATGCTACGAGCCCGAGTATTGAAATTTTGTGCAGTGATACACACTTTTTCCTCTGTGTTGATTTGTATGACAGTAAAGTTTACTTTGACTTTAATTGCCATAAGTCTGTCACTAATTCTGATGACATCCCTTACTGCCTTCTAAAACCTCTGTCTCAACACAATTCCCATGCCATTTTTAGCATGTACTCTTCCTGAGTAGTACACTCTGGATCCCAAGCCAAGTGTCTTTGTTGCACTGCCCTTCCATCTTGTCTCTTGGATACATAGGATGTCCAGCCTCCTCCATACCATCATGTTGTCCACTTACAAGCTGCATCCTGTCAGTGAACCTACAGTATATATATATATATATATATATATATATATATATATATATATATATATATATATATTTATATCAATATCTATCTATCTATCTATATATATATATATATATATATATATATATATATATATATGTGTGTGTGTGTGTGTGTGTCACATGCATACATACACACACACACACACACACACACACACACACACACACACACACACACACACACACACACACACACACACACACACACACACACACACACACACACACACACACACACACAAACACACACACACATATGTATTTGTATTTTGCAGACATTTAGGGTTTTGTTGCTAATCTTATAATTTAAATTATGGTACCACCAAACATCATCTTCTACACTCCATCCTAAACATTCAATAACAATTTCGGATTGAGTTATAAAGATAGTATTGCACTATAAAATGTACTGTAATGGCACATTTCACCTTATCCCACCCAATCTAAAACAGGTTAGGAGTAAATGGATCATTATGACACCTGTGTATGGAGTAGCTTTGTGCAGGTAACTATGGTGAAATGCTTACTATGTACTAGTTAGTTAGAGTGTGGAGGGTCTTGATATATTATGGGAGTCATACTTATGGGAGTATCCATATCCCCGATGTCCCATTTCCCTGTTTTTGACCATTTAACAGTTTTGGGAATCTTAAGACAATTAGCAGTAAAGCTATAACTATTGCAACACAGTGTTATTTATTAAACTAGTTTGCCTGTTTGTTGCATAATTTGTTTGTTGATGTTGTACCAAAGTGTGTGTTAAAGACAGTAGTCACTTAGCAGAAATGAAGTGTTGTAACTATTGTACATTTCTTAATGAATTGTTATGCTGCTGTTCTCAAATGCTTCGATCATGCATTGTTAGCCTGTAAATTTGATACACATCACTTATACTTCAGCTATGTTGGAAAAGTGACAGGAAAAGAGTGCAAAAGTTTTATGACCTAGCTTCATATCAAAAAGTAATCATTGTCAGTCAAATGTATGATTCAGGACTTGTTTAAAACGAATATTTTTGTCCTGTAGTCAAAGACAAGACATTGTTTGACACATAGTTTTTTCTAATTTGCATAGATGATAAGTCACCTGTCCCATTTCCTGCAGATATTGTGTACTTCCTGAAATTCACTCATTTTCACAGTAATCAGTCAACAGATAAAGATGTACTTAAAATGCAAAGTTTTGTCCTTGAAATTGAACTCACATAGAATTTAATAATACAGGTAAGCATATGCATTATCTAGTCCTGAGTCAGTGGCCCAATAGGTAGAATACTTGTCTTTGGTGGTGGAAGACCAGAAGGCTGTGGGTTCTACTCACACTTCAGGTGGCATCATTAATTTTCAAATTGCTGACAGTCCACTGCAGCATTAGTGGGTACTGCACTCCTAAGTGTACCATACTTCAGATGAAACACTAAACCAAGGTCCCATCGACTGGTGGAAGCTCAGGTGGATGTAAACTATCCCACAACATTTAATAAAAAAAAAGTACATGAAGTTCAGGATGCCCTGGCCAAATTTCCCCCAGTAGTATAAATATCATCTCAGGTCTCCCCTTAAAAGAGACACCTAAGCCAGTGGGATTAATATAGTCAGCAAAGAATAAATAAATGTAGCTAGAGCTAGTAGGGCTATGCGAGTGCAGTTATAAGGCCAAGATGGTTTACTATAATAACTTCTGCATTTGTTGTCCCATTTGTTAATGCTCTGGCAAATAATGCAAGCATGATTTGAATAAGATATTTTAATGCTTTCTAAGAAACTCAACATAAACATGACTGATGTGCCAGAGTTAATAAAGTAAAGGGGAATAATGCATTATTTATCCATAATGTTGAGATATTATATTTTTCTTATTCCCATCTGATCACCTACATACACTGTTCTTCTCTAAGAGATCTCAACATCTAACCAGCTGTCTCAGTGTTACACTGCCTCCTATGACCTTTGAAGCTAGAATCCTTAATTACACTTCTTCTGTCACTTTTTGTGACTAGAATACAAGTGCTGTACATACCTCTCAACTGTCCGGATTTTTGCCTCATATTTTTGGTGTCTTTCTCATAAAATTTGTGATTTTCTACAAATAAGTGAGGACAGAAGTCACTAAATAATGACAGACATTTGAGCTTCAGACTTTATACCCTTCAGAAAATGCATACCTAATGCATAAACTGTTATTCTAGCAATTTTCCAACTTTATAATAGCAATATTTAAAATCTGTCCCTATGTTTGGGTTTTTGTCTTCCCGTTATTTTTTCTCTCTCCAGATTTTTTTGCATTTAAAGGTTGAGAGGTATGATAATGTGTAGAGCCTTAAATGTATAATCTGCATAAATCTCAACTGTCTAGCATAGCAAGGTGTAAGAAACTGGTGCTTTATTTGTTTGTTTGAAAAAACACAGGCAAACTAGATCTCTGGGGCAGCTTTTTAGCATGGACTTGTTACAAAAGGAAAGTATACAGAAAACAAATCAGAACATTGAAGTACACATAAATCCAGTGTTTACAGATTATACAGCAAATACATAATATTACATTACTGGAAATACAGTAAAACACTGCAAAACTAGATTAATAATTATAATTAAATGTGTTGGTTAATTAAGATTTCACAACTTCACATATTAACGACTTCACTATACTGGAAACTTGAGCATTTCTGTCTAATAGAGTATATTATATGAACATAAGATAGCTGCAGCTGGCTTGTTTGAAGACAATATCATTATAGGCTTTCTTAAAGCCATGTAGGGCTGTATAATTAGTAATAACAGCAGAAAGCCATTTCTACCAGTGGAGCCCTAGGACAGAGAAAGCATTACAAGAGCAATGGAGTTCCTGAAATGGGACACTAAGATCATTTTCTGACAGACTGGTGGATCTGACAGACCAAGCTGATGCTTCTAGTTTCATGGTACTTTGGAGACATCAGCAATTGCTCTATTTAATAGTTTTTAAAATCAGTGGTCAGATAACTAGATTAGCTGTAGACAAGGCTGGAACTCAGGTTGCTACAATTAGATTAAAGAGCTGATGCTATCTTTGTATGTCACCTGTGAAAAACAGCACATTTTATTTTCACTTCTCTGTAATTTGTTTAATAACTTGCCTTATGTACTGGCAAATAGTAGTGCAACATATTATAACGTGAGAAGAATGACACCTGTCCTTTAGCCAAAGCTGACCTATCTTCCATTGTGAGGAGACCATGTGCTCTACAACAAATTGCCAAGAACTGGCTTTGTTCATATGCACAGTGAACTCAAGGACCGAATCAAGTCACACTTGCAAATCCGCAAAAGCAGTAACTTGTTAAAAAGAAAACCTTCAGAGCTTGTTAAATTCCAGCCCACTGAAGGCAGCTAGTTCCATATGTGCAGAAATACTATCTTGTTCTTGAAAAATTAACTTCAAACACAGATCCACTAATCTTTATCAGATATATGTATGATTTATACTCAGTCTGCAGAAATTAATGTCTGTATCATTAAAGGATTACCATCAAATCATCAACATGGCAGATACCACACAGCTTGCTGAGGCTAACAGCAAATGCATTAATGAACAGTGAAAATGAGAGGCCCAAGTGATGGTACTGGAACTGCCCCTTTATTCACTGGTCTTGTTGATGACTGAACCTGGCCAATCATGACACAGAAGGGTCATTCATTGGCGTAACTAGTGATCCTCTCTAAAGCCATAAGGGTTAATTTCATCCAGTGATTTCATGCTGTAGGTTGATTGGACACTCTAAAATTGGACCTAGGTCTGAGTGTGTGCCTCCTGTGGAAAGTTGGGCGCCAGGCTGGCAACCTGACACCGTAAAAACTCCACTGCTAATCATGAGCAGACAGGTGATCCGCTGTGGTGACCCCTAACCGGGAAAAAGCCAAAAGAAGAAGAAGATCAGAATTAAACGTTTTATGAAGCTGAGAAACATGGTATTTGCCAGCTCACCTCTGTTTGTGGCCCATAGCATGTTACCTGTTAAGAAAGGGAGGACTTTACTGATATTAAGGCCTGTTTTGAATGCATGTTGCTTCTTACTTAGAAGCCCACAGGGAATGAGGTGACTTTTATTGGTGTACCTAGAGTTTTTCCAAAACTTTAGATTGACTTTAAATAAGTGAAACTGACTTGAAAGATTTTGAGTTCCTCTGTTTTGGTAATGGTATTGTCTTAAGTATTTTGCAGAGAACTCTTGGTAATAAGGGCACTGCAGTGACGGTATTACAGGCCTTAAGAAATTTTAAGCATGAACTGTCAACCTGGCTGTGATATGGAATGTTTTCAGTCACTTGCAAATCTGTAATAAGAGAGCATCAGAAACATGTAAGGAAGCGGGGGAGACAAATACCTGCTCACTGGATGTGACATTATGAAAGTTTTTGATTCCTCTGCGCTGCCTATTGTTTAGCAGAAAGGAGATACATGATAAGCCATTCTTTCAGGGTCTGTACTCTGTACTCCATTAATTACAACTGGCCTAATATTTTGTTTAACCCCACCACCCCCCAAAGATTCTGATAACATCAGCATAGATTCCCTAGCTCTATGTTCTGGGAGTTTGCTTTGTTAGAGCACATTCTGAAATAGTTTCAAAGGTAGCAGGACTGCTCCTAGTTTTTAAGACTGGTTCTATTTTTCTCCTTATCCAAGCTGTTTTTCTGCTCTTGAATGTGTTATGATTTTCATAACTGATACACGGGGGAGGAGTCATTTTAACGTGTCTGCTTTTAAGTGAGTAAAATAATTTGATAGATATAGGCATATATTTGACAGGCATTTTAATACCACATTGCAGTCACTGTCCTCAGTATCAGCTGTAGTAGCCAGGATATTCCATAGCTGGCTTTATTGCTGGACTTTGAATGCTCTGTATGTTACCACTTGCTTCGGCTAAGAAGACTGTAGATACCTTGCAATGATCTCTTACAAGCATTGCTTTGACAGCTGTGGAAGTGCATCATTTAGGTCTTTCATAACATAACTAGTCAAGAATGGTGCACTTCCCATTTTGTGGCTGAATTTGGTGTATAAGCAGGTGGGTTAGTGTTTCGTCTGGAACCAGCTGGAGGTTTTTACCTCCAAAGTGTATTTTTAGGATGCCCATTAAGATGGCATTTTGACACTGCAAGTGAGGCATAAGTATATTAAAGAATATGTTTGTGGAGTACACAGAGGATGTTGGTAGTCCATGGGCTTTCAGGCTTTTCACTGTAAGTTACATGTTCCATTCCCTGAACTGTCTGCTAAACATTTTATTGTATCTCACACTTTCTTATCCCCAAAACACATATAACTATGGCTAAAAATGTTATAACTCCCTGAACTGAATATACTCTACCACCTATCTTCATTCATTCTGCTAACATACTCAAAAACTATAAGCCGCAGAAGATAAGATATTGAGATTTACACTTCTGGCAGACAGAAATCATCATCACTGTAGCTTATTAGAAAAAGCACATTGGCTTCCCATAAATAATAGGGCCTCCTTTCTGCTTAATACTCTAATATTTACTGTTCTTACACATGACTATTGTCTTCCACCCATAAGACTGTTGCAGATAAGACAAGCCCCCTTAAAAGTAGTCAAGAAGGCACCCTCATTCTGGTAAGACTGAGTTTCAAACCAGCCATTGGAGAAAAAGCTTTCCCTAGAACCAGCCATATGGAACCATATACCAGCAGAACTAGAAAACAATGACACTTTGCATTTATTCAAAATAAAAATATTAAAGAATTCCTTTATAAGGAATCTAAATGCACATACCTTTATGGTATTGGTTATTCAATTTAAATTTAGCCCTGCTCCACTTCATTTTGTAATTAGCACAACTCATTTATATTATCTATGTTGTTTACACATTTAATATCATTCTAACTGATCATCTGTACGTTTGCCATAGATCTTTCTATTCCTTTCACGCTTTACTGCAATGCTTTTTGTCTAAACCTTGTTCTTTTGTATTACCCTTTTGTCTGAAACCCTTCGGTGTTATTAGTTAATTGTTATGATTTCTTGATGTACTTTGAACCTGGGTCAGGATGGTTGGTGGATCAGTTCAGTTATCCTGCTATCAAGCTGTAAATAAATGAACAAATGCATTTTTTCTGCAGCCATTCCAATTATTCTGTAAGCTCCTTCTCAGTGGGTGTTCACTATACCTTTCAACCTCTTAGTGCAAGAAATCTGGACAAAGCCCAACAAAATGGGGAGAAAAAGGCCCAAAAATAGGGACATATTTTAAATATTGCTCTTATAAACTTAGAAAGTTGCTGGAGTAGCAGTGTTTCTTTTAACATACATTTTCTGAAGGATATGAAGTCTGAAACTCAAATGTACATTATTATTTTATGACTTCAGTCTTCAGATCATCCCAGTGATTTGTCAGAAAACCAGAAATTTTATGAGGCACAGGCCAAAAATATGAACCAAAAATCTGGACATTCTGCGTAAATCTGTACAGTTGAGAGGTATGGTTCACATATGCTTTGCTTTCTAACTGAGGGTTTTCCAATGGCTATGAAGCAAGTCACATAACTTCTGGGCTTGATCTTACAAATCTGTAAGTATTTCTGACCAATTTATTAGAGTTAAGGCTCATTTTTTTCATCCCATCCTGTGAAAAGCACCCTAAAGCTGGCTGTTGTTATAAGCCTCTGTCTTCTGTGTCTCTACTTCTACCTTTCCAAGGTTTTTCCTGACCTTTCCACCCTATGATCAGAGGGTTACCATCCTACTTCCCAAATGTAGGGAATAGCATTTCCTCTAATTATATTTAATTTAGTAATGTTTGATTAGAAATGTATACGGCCCAAATTAACTTTGCAATTTTGTGCAAAAACTGATGTATCTCCTATCGAGTTCCATAGGAAGAATACTCATTTCTGTCTTCCATACCAGTACCATGCCATACATCCATTCGTCAAGAGAATATCTGAAGGATATCTGGTTAAATGAGGGGGAGTGCTATACGAAAAATGGCACAAACAGTCTGTTTACTGAGAATAAAAGAAAAAAAATAGAAAAAGAATAAGAGAAAAAAGTTAAAGTAGCATGTAGTGACCATGATATGACTGGAAACTCAACAGTTTTGGGCATCAGCTCTCTCTCTCTCTCTCTCTCTGTATATATATATATATATATATATATATATATATATATATATATATATATATATACTTATTTAATTAAAAATAAATGCTACAATCTGGCACCTAGCTGGATATGCATAAACCGGTGGGTGTGCTAGCTTACTAGTCTGTTGTGCTCTATACTACACTGGAAATGCTATCTCTGTGCTGTAAATTATCTAAATGAATCTGATTTCCTCACAGATGCATCCTGATTTGAAATGGTCACAACGTATGTACATACTAACATGTAGTACAGTACAGCAGTAGTTGGTCATTTAAAGGACAAACATTTTAAGTGCTCCTATATGCATATTATTTGATGTGCTGCCTTGAAAGTTCCACAGTGGAAAACTAGAGTTGTTCCTGTTGCATATGAACTTTTTGGTAGCATATGACTCGTGGTTTGTTGCTATAACTTCAGAGTTCAGGACTTTCTCTTTTGCTTCTGTCTAAAAATCCTTTATTTGTCTCTGCTTTGCTATGGTGTGTGCCTTTCACAGTTTTTGTTCAGATTGCATACAAGTCAACTATGACTCAATGGGCTATTTTCCAATTTTGAGAAGACTATAATAGGACTTGTGATCTAAAAAACAAAAAAAGTAAATAACTCAGAAAAACAGTTCAAGTTAAACTGCTGAATATCATGTACTGCTTTCTATACATATATGTCACATGTTTACAGTAAATCTCCAGGATAATTCACTTCTGACAGAACAATTTTTATACTGTCCTTCTTGTGTTTCCAGTTGAGAATATTGCACTACTTCCACGTGACATTGCTCTAGAAAACATATGTTGCACTTCCTGGCACCATGTGATCTACTCAACAAATAACAGGCCATCCTGTCTCTTACAGATCAGTACCAGGTGCAGTGTTGAACTGTTTATTCTACCACAAGGACCGTGTTGTGCTGTGCTCCTTAAGGTTTTACCTAGATGCATATACTACATGTCAGGAATGTAGTTGCCTTGCATTGAACTTGTAGAACACCTTATTTCATGCTGCACAACGTGAGTTACATACTGTACAACACTTGATACAGAATGTGTGTGTGTGTGTGTGTGTGTGTGTGTGTGTGTGTGTGTGTGTGTGTGTGTGTGTGTGTGTGTGTGTGTGTGTGTAAGGTGGGGTGCTGAGTTACTGCGGTTAAGATAATTAGCAAAACATGATTTATATCTGTTGACATCTGATTTGCACACAAATGCCCATGCATGTTAATCAGAACATACATGTAACCTCTGTGCTGCTGTACTCTTTATATTTTGCTTCAGCCTAAACCTGACTCTCTTAGATGAGATAAAGCACAGGAAACCATTTATGTATTAAATATTCCAAACATAATAATGAACTTAGCTTGATCTCAAAGACTGGAAACAATAGTAAGGTATTTTAATTACACAGAAAACTGAAAGGGAAAATTGTTAGTGTAACATGGTATCAGTAAAAAATTAAGCATTCACCTAGCCCCATGGCATAGTGAAAATACTTACAGAAAACTGCAAATTTGCAATAAGCAAAGCTATATGTCAGAGTGCAATAGAGACAAGACGACTGTCCCTTATATAACTACAGACATATTAAGTGCTGACACAAGTAAAACTGAAAACTCAAGTTCCTTAGGACTAGACAAAATAACTGATGGCTTCCTAAAGGAATGCAAGGAAAAAACAAAATAAACTGGAATCAGTCATGTTAAGCAAAATGTTAATATGTGCACTCATCCCTGACCTATGATAGGCTGCAATGAAAGCAATTCACAACGTGGGAGTAGGGTCATTCACATCAGACCCAATCAATTTTAGATCAGTCCCAACAATATTCTGTTTAAAATTATGGAGAATCCTTATAATGGAACAATCAAAAAAGGCAAATGGGATCTACTTCTCTTAGTTATGGAACAGGAGCAGTAGGTCTGACAAGGGGAGATCTTTCCTTTTGATTTTGAATCTCATGGTGTTCTTTGTAAAGTTTAGCAGCAGCACTTGATGAAGGACTGGCACTGTGTACTGCAAAACATAACCTTGTTAAGGTATCTGAATTGTTTTGCATAAGGGATTATTGCTAAATTAAAATACTAAATGCAACCCATGCATAATTTAGTTAGCAAAACAATAGTTAACCAACAAGACATGACAAGTAACGATGAACGGTTACTTGTCCATCTCATTGAGGATTAACAGTGGAAGCACACACAGATTTGTACAGGTCTCACTTCCTTTTCAACTATTCTTTATGGACCATACATGTGGGAAGTAGGCTGTGTATAACAAAATATGCTGATGATTGCAAAATTTTGTAATATATTTATTTCAATAATAGATGCCAAAGGTCTCCAAAGTCTACAAAAAGCACATACCTGATGCAATAACAATGATATCTGAATGTCCATATATTTAGCATCATGAGACTTTGTAAAAATTATATAAATTGTGACTATAGCATAAATAGTCGGTCTATAAAAAAACAACTTAATCATTAAAGATCCAGATACAATGGTGGACAGCAATTTAAACTTAGCCAAGTTTGTATCTACCAATGTCAGAAAAGCATATTCTGTAAGTTATCAAGTTTTAAGAACGTGCCTAGTCACTCCAGGGAAATCACTGCACAACTTTACATTCCATAGATCTGACTCATTGTTGAATATAGTACCATATTTTGTAGGCATTGCATGATTTACCTGAAAGAACTTGATTGCTGGAAAACCTGAACTATTTGGAAGGGCTTCAAGAACTGCCATTGCATTCTGTTTCTTATAGTCTCTTAACAAGCAACCTCTGACAGGTTTATACAGTAAGGCAAATGTCTGATCCAGTTATACCTCATAGTCTATGCCTAGAACACACCACAGTGGGAGAAAACACTAGCTTGAGAAACTAATGTTAAAAATAAATATAAATAATTAAAAAAAAAGTAACACAAAGTCAGGACAGGACAGGATAATCAAACGTGGTGGGGGTGTAGCAATTATACTAAAATAATCAGTTAATCTAGAAAAACTAAACTGTTCCCATCAGACATCTCTCATGCTGAACTCCTTATCACTCGCCTCCAAAGTAATCCTCACAAATCCATTAACATAACAGCCACCTACCTACCACCAGGCAACAACCTGCACAACATAGAATCCCTCCTATCCTGGTCATCTTTTTCTCTATCCCAAGAAATCATCCTTCTAGGTGATTTCAACCTAGACTGGTTCTTCTGCTCCTCCAACCCCCCTTCCTCATTTATAAGCTTATACAATTTCACCCAAATTATTAACTACCCCACCTGCATCGACAAGCACGCCAATAAAAAAATCACTTCTAGACTGGATTTTAACCAACAAACCAAACCACTGGTACCAGTCAGGCTGTCTACCAGTCACGCTAAGTGACCATGCCCCTACATTTCTAGTTAGGAAGAAAACATATATCCAAACCAGCATCTCGTACAAATACATCCGTAGGAAAAATATTTCTACTCTGACACCTTCAATTATCTACTACAAAACTGAGATTGATCCCCATTAAAAAAAAAAAACTGCAACTAGACCTAGCTGTAGAATACTTCAATGACAAATTCCTTGAAATATTAAATAATCGTGCCCTCCCCCTCACAAAAATTTGCCAAAAAAGCAAACAGTTACCATGGCTTTCTAAAGAAACAAAACAACTAATGAAACAAAGAGATAAGGCCTGGTCACTATATCATATGAACAAAAATAACAACAATCTCACCCTTTACAAACAACTTAGAAAAAAAACATCATCAAGGATAAAAGAACCTATTTTCTCACCTGCCAACAAAAATACCAGCACAATCCAAAATAATTCTGGCAGAATATCAACCACCTCCTTAACCCTGGTAAAACCCCTGCCCCCCTCCCTACTAACTCCTCTGTGCCCTTAGCCTCAGAATTCAATTCCCACTTCATTAACTCTATCACTTCTCTCCTAGACAACAAAACAATCCCACCATTCACTGTCCCCTCCCCTACCTCTAATGACACCTTTATTCCCATTCCAACTTCCTACACAAAAAAATTCCTATGTAAATTAAAACCCTGCTGCTTAGCTGCTGACCAACTTCCAAATGAATACCTAAAACTAGCTTCCCCATCCATCGCCTACCCCACATCATTACTAATAAACTGCTCTATCTCCAAACAGTACGTTTCCAAATTATGGAAAATCTCTCATATCATACTACTTCATAAGGGCGGCCCATCTAGAGACATAACTAACTACCATCCCATTGCCATTCTATCCCCCTTTTGTCAAAATTCTAGAGAAATGCATCCACCAGCAACTCATGAATCACTTCACTACCAACAACCTACTCTCCAGCACTCAGCCCTCATAACCTTTACAGAGACCATTTGCCACCTCAAAAATGAAGGACAGCTAGTCTCAGCCATTTTCTTAGATATGTCAAAAGCTTTTGACACAGTGTTCCATCAGCTGCTCCTCACTAAACTTGCCATTTACAATCTCAGTACCACACCCCTTACATGGTTTCACAGTTATCTATCTGACTGTCAACAGGTCACTTAATGGGCAAACAGCCTCTCCCCACTATTACCAGTCACCACGGGGGTACCACAGGGCTCCATACTTGGGCCCCTCCTCTTCATAATATTTACCAACAACCTATATACTGCCACCCAACATGCCGTCATCCAATATCCAGATGTCTCCTCCCTTATCTGCTCAGCTCACTCTCCACAAGAACTCCTCATTCCAAGACATTGAAAAGTACCTCACCAGCCACCAACTCATCCTAAATCCAAATAATACCAAGCTCATAATTTTCTCTAATAAATCTTCCAAACCCAGTACCCAATCTCTCTCCATATTATCTAGCAATGGTACAAAAATCGAACCTACCAATCAGACCAAGCTGCTAGGGGTAACCATAGATGACTCACTAAAATTTGATAAACACATCTGACCATCAAAAAAATCCACTCTAAACTAGGTGCTCTATACAGGGTTAAACCTTACCTTTCACAACAAGCTAGATTGGCCACTGCAAGATACCACTTGTTATCCACCTTCCTATACTGCTCTGAGGTCTTTACTAACCTATCAAAAACTGACCTACATAAACTAGACTCATGCTGTAACAGAATAGCTAAGTTTGTCACCAACCAACCCCACAGAACATACCACTGCACAGCTCAACTGACTAGAACTTTCCAACCTATTATTACTAAAACAATTTTCACTTGCCCATAAAATCATATTCAACCCTACCAAATGCCCAACTCTATCAAACCTAGTCCAGCCAAACACAAACTGTAGACTCCTCAGGTCATCCAACAAACTAATGCTAAAAGTAACCCAGTCTCACAACTATCACGGAGACTCCCTCTACTCCCATAAAATAGCTAAAGATTGTAATACCCTTCCTCAACAGATTGCTAAAAACCCCAACCTGTCCACATTTAAAACTACTCTGAAAGACTATTTAAATGATAATTGGCTATGCCCCTGTATTGCTCCCAACTAATATTCTTCCTATTTTTTCCCGCACATCTCACACGTTAGCCCAGTAGTGCTCATCTTACACAGGGCTATCCCACAATCTGTCTTATCTTTATTCATTTTTGTTCCTTCAGATGACCTAACTTGTAAAACTACATGACCAATTTTGTTCTTTCAGAAGTGACTCTCCTTGTAAAGCTACATGACTTATGTACCTCATATATATTGTAAAAAAAATAGTATTCCTGTATGCCTGAAACATGCATGTTTATGTTGTATTCTGCTATTATATTTTGCTATAATATTTTTGTTAAACTCATTTACATATTGTTAGCAATGTACTACTTAAACTAAGTTTACTGCTTGTACCTTAATAATGTTCTTTTTGTTGTGGAGCTTTTCTCCCTGGGTCTCTGCTGAAAACGGGTTTCTTTCAACCCAGTCGGACATTACTCAGTTAACAAATGTAAATAAATAAATAATGTACAATGCCATCCAAGATTGTATAAGAAGCTTTCCTTTATAAACAGAAAAAGTCAGTTATTAACTTCCTTCAAAACTAATTTATATATATATATATATATATATATATATATATATATATATATATATATATATACACACAGTGGAAAAATGTGAATGTATGGTTATGACAGTAAGGTATCTTGAAGGGCAGTATGATGCAAGTCTTACAAATAAACTTACCTGTACTTTTTGTGTGGCATATAACACTACTAAACAATTACGCTTTAGCAAGAATGTGGGATTTATGAAGGCACAGCAAACAAAAAGTGCAGTTGTGTACACTTACCATAAATGTAAATGTTCGAGTGTATTCACTGTTGCAGTCATCACATTTGGGTTATCTGCTTGCAGTAGCACTCAGTTGGCCTGATTAACAAAATCTTGGGTCCTGCGTCAGATGATGTCTCTTCTTCCATGACGTCAGGTAGTCAGGGGTATAAAACATGCAACTGACACCATTACATCAGTTTTTCTTGCCCCAGATGTCAGGTGCCCCCATAATGGGAAGCAATAAAATAAATAAATAAATATATACATATATATATATATATATATATATATATATATATATATATATATATATACAAGGTTATACCTCCAACAAAAAAGCAAATACACCAAAAAGCTTTTAAGCATAGTAAAGGATAGTAGAGGTATAGCCAAAAGAAGTCAGGGGGCTGGAGGGAGGGTAGTCAGGACTGCAACAGTGAATACACTCGAACATCTACATTTATGGTA
The DNA here is from genome assembly GCF_019279795.1 of Protopterus annectens. Classification (NCBI taxonomy): domain Eukaryota; kingdom Metazoa; phylum Chordata; order Ceratodontiformes; family Protopteridae; genus Protopterus; species Protopterus annectens. The sequence continues at coordinate 208,410,317 of NC_056733.1, forward strand.
AGTGTACACAACTGTACTATGTTCTTCATGTTTCACTGTTGCAGTCATCAAATTTGGGTAGATTCCCAAAGCTAAGGATGGGAGGAGGAATTTAGATAGCATTAGGATCAGCTATAAGGCCTTGCAAGACTGCAGTGGCAAAGCCAGCTCTGAATTTAGAGAAAATTGACAAATGGTAATGCTTGGTGAAATTATGCACTGAACTCCAGGTAGCAGCTTCTAGGATGTCCTTGGTAGGAACACCTCTGAGAAAGGCAGTAGAGGTAAATGCAGCCCTGGTTGAATGGGGTCTGACCCCCTGTGGGATAGGTTTTCCATGGTGCTTATAGCAGAAATGAATGCAATGGCCTATCCAATTAGAAATGGTTTGCTTTGAAATAGCCTTCCCTTCTGCCCCTGCAGCACATGCCACCACCAGTTGTTCAGATTTCCTATGAGATTTAGTCCTGTCCAAGTAAAATCTAAGTTGTCTGTGCACGTCTAAGGAGTGCAGTATGCATTCCCCTTTGTTCTGTGGATTAGGAAAGAAGGTTGGCAAATGAATGGACTGATTAAAAGCTACACTGGATACCACCTTGGGCATGAAGGAGGGATTGGTTCTGAGGGACACCCTGTCCGCATGAAAGATGATGAAATGCTCCACTGCCATCAGGGCCTGTAATTCAGATACCCTTCTTGCTGAAGTGATTGCTAAAAGGAAGGCTGTTTTCCAAGAAAGAAATTTTAAATCTGCAGTAGCAGCTGGCTCGAAAGGAGGAAGAGTGAGTTTCTCCAATACAAATTTAAGGTCCCAGGCTGGAGTTGGGGCTCTCCTGGGTGGTCTTAAATTTTTGGCCCGTCTGAGGAACTGCTTTAGCAGTGGATGAGAGAAGAGGGGAGGCTCTGTGCTATAATGAGTTGAAATGGCTGAGGTGTGAATTTTGATGGAGGAAAAAGAAAGGCCCTTGTGGAGCATCTCAGTTAAGTATTGAAGAATCTGAGGTACGTTGGGTGCTGCTATGCTCATCCCTTGAGATTGGTTCCAGGCACAGAATCTTTTCCATTTGTCAGCATAAGATTTTCTAGTACTAGGCCTCCTTGCCTCTAAAATTATATCCATCACTTGTTTACTGATGGATGGTGAAGGAGAGGTTAGGTAATTAACCAGGCTGCTAGCTTCAGGGTTTGAAGCTGAGGGTGCAGAATCTGGTTCTCCTGCTGAGACAACAGAGAAGGGGTCTGAGGCAGGTGCAATGGAGCCAGCCATGACGCGCTGCGCAAGAGGGGGTACCCATGTTGGTGTGGCCAGTCTGGTGCAATCAATATCTTCCTTGGTTTGTCCTGCTTGATCTTTAGAATTACTTTGGAGAGGAGAGGCAGAGGAGGAAAGGCATAAACTGATAGGTTTTTCCAGCTGAAGGACAGAGCATCCACTTTACAAGCTTGTTTGTGGGGAGTCCTTGTGCAAAATTTGTCCAATTGGTAGTTTTGGGGGGAGACAAACAGGTCTATATCTGGGCTCCCCCATTTGTTTGTCAACATGTTGAAAGTCTTTGGTTCCATTTTCCACTCATGTGGGGGCCCATGAGGTTTCTGCTTAGTCCGTCTGCCAGTGTATTCAGTTTTTCTGGCAGGAAATGAGCCTGTAGATGTACTTGGTAGCTCAAGGCTGTGTTCCACAGTGCCATGGCTAGTCTGCAGAGGGGGTAATAATGGGTACCCCATGCTTGTTTATGTACCATATAACAGTGGTGTTGCCCGTCTTTACCATTAATTGTCCTGGAAGAATGTGGTCCTTGAAGGCTGTCAGAGCATTCTGTACAGGTAACATTTTGCTTTGATTGATATGCAGGTACATTTGACTTGGGTTCCATTTGCCCTTAATGCACTTCCCTGCCAGGTGAGCCCCCCATGCATAGTCTGATGCGTCTGTTGTTAGGCTTTGGGTGGCAGGGGGGTAGAGTGAATGGTAGTCCCATGTTTTGGTGGCAGGCCTCTGCCCACCAAAGGAACTCTAACCGTAGGCAAGGTATGATAGGAATCATTGCTTCTAAATCCTGAGAATGTTGACACCATAAGCTTTTTAGATACCATGGTAGTTTCCTCATATGCAGTCTTGCATATGGAATTAGAAGAATGCAGGAGGCCATGAACCCCAAGGCTTGCAGTATTTGTCTTGCAGATAGCAGGGTTTTGGTGGCCACTAGTTTGAAGTAAGTTGTCAAATGAATTTGTTTCTCTGGTGTGAGGAAAGCCATCTGGGAAGTTGCATTCAAGCTTGCTCCCAGGAATATAATTTGTTGACCGGGTACTAGGTGTGATTTCTTTTTGTTTATGGTGTACCCCAGACAAGTTAGCACCCTTTGTACAAAAGCCAGATGATTCAAAAGTATGTCCTGGCTTTCTGCCTGAATTAGACAATCGTCCAGGTATGGGTATATCTGACTATTTCTTTGCCTGCAGAATGCAATGACTAGAGCTAGGCATTTTGTGAATACCCTGGGTGCAGTAAATAAGCCAAAGGGCAGTGCAGAGAACTGATAGTGCATGTAGCCTGCTTTTAAGCGTAGGTATCTTCTGCAAGATTCCCTGATTGGGATGTGCAGGTATGCTTCCTTTAAATCGAGTGTTGCCAACCAGGCATCTTTGCCTAGCATGGGAAGCAACTGGTGAAGAGTTAGCATCTTGCATTTTGGAATCACCAAAAAAGTGTTTAAAGTAGACAGGTCCAGGATAGGACGCCATGAGTTGTCTTTTCTGGGTACCAGGAAAAGTCTTGAAACCTTGTCCCTTTTCCTCTTCTGGTATAGTTTGAATAGCCTTCATGCTTAAGAGAGAGAGTACTTGCTTTTGAGCCTCTACCCACTGATTTGGGGGTAGATATGGCCAACCATTTGGGGTTGGCAACGTGTGGAAGTGAAATCTATATTCTTGGGAAATTATATTTAAAACCCATTTGTCCTGGGTAATGAGTTCCCAGTTTTTTGCATGTACAACAATCTTTCCCCCCAAAGGGGCAGTCAGTTGAGAAGTGCTTGGAAGTTTTAAAGTTAAGTCGTTGAGACATTTTACCATAGGGGGGTTTTACCAATCCCAGATTTGGAAGTGGGGGCCCCCCCACTGCTTAGTCCTGTGCGTATATGAGACTGGGAGTTCTGCTGGATCTGGGTTTGGACTGAGAAGGCCTGGAAGAGGCCGGAATTACCAATTCTTAGAGGGCCAATGCCTACTAAATCTTGGAGGTTGTACTTGTAAGACATTTTTAACAGTTTGCATAGATTTAGCCTTTTCCTCCATCTTTTTAAGAACTTCTTCTGCTTGTTGCCAAACAGGCGTTCCTGATTTAAGGGAGCATCCAGTAATTTAGCTTTAACATGATCTGGCAAGGATTGCTCCTTAAGCCAAGCATGCCTTCTAAGTACAGACCCAGTGATAGCAGCCCTGCAAGATGGCTCTAGTGAATCAAAACCACATTGCAAAGTATGTTTTCTAACCTCTTCAGCAGAATGCATTAAGTCCTGTAAATCCTTATTTTCAGCACAATCATGAATCAACATCTTTTTCTGTTTAAGCAATCCAATAATATACTGCTGATATTTTAACATATGAAACTGGCAGTTTAAAGCCCTAATGGCCAAGGTTGCAGGTATACAGCGCCCTGGAGTCTCTATCAGAGGGGGTAAGATTTTTGGCAGTAGTAGCTTTAATACCCTTGGGTCCCTGTGAAATGGTCTCAGGATCCGCAGTAGGATTTTTAAAAAGGAACTTGTGATAATCAGGAACCCTGTAATATCTATCAGGTTTTCTGGGAGCAGGAGGTAAAAAGTCAGCGGTGAGGCTAGATTCCAAAATGGCATCATCAACAATGTCCAGTACAGGAGGGATAGCTAAAGGCCTGTGCTGGGGCAGGAGTAAGAAATCCCTAAGCCTCTTTTTAGAATCAGAGAAATCCTAACTTTCCCAAAGAAAATGCTCCCCAAGAGTATGCAAGGTTTCACCAAAAGAGAAATCCTCTGGGGGGAAGCAGAGGGAATAGAGTCCTCAGCATCAGAATCCTCATAGGTAGATAAAGGTAAATCCTGGTCATCAGAGGAAACAGAAATTTCAGAATCCTGGTCAGAAGTATCATAAGCAAACTCAGTCCTAGGTCTCTTAGAAGGGGAAGGTTGGCTTCCCCTGATTAAAGTAATAAGGTCTTCAGCCATTCTTATCATTTGTTTTTTAGGCAGAGAGGCCTGACCATGCGGTCTGGGCATCAGTTTTCTAGGCGTAGTTCGAGTTTTAGGCCTTGAAGAAGAAGATGGCATTGGTTTGATATGCAGGTCAGTAGGCCTGAATACACCCTCAGAAGCCGGTGCCTGCACAGCGGCTCTGGACCCATCCAAGGTAGAGACATCCGCAGGTTCCACAGTTGAAGCATCTCGCGGCATACTGGACTTTGAATGGGTCTCAGTAGAGGCCTGCGAATCTGAAGTAGCAGGTATCAGGGGCTGCGAAAGCACCTCACTGAGTACCGGCGAACTGGTGACTGGCTTAGGAGAAGCGTCGTTGGCAGCTTTGGAACTAGCCTGTCTCTGTCTTTATCTTTGCGTTTTTTCGGAATGTCGGTAGTCGGATGGTTTACTGAAGACATATCTGGATAATTGAACCGAGAACCAAAATATTTAGAAGCAAAAATATACCAACAATGGACAGTTCGTTGTTTAAATAAGGCACAAAACCGACAGCGAGGAACGTCGTGGTCAGAGCCTAGGCAGGGAATACAATACGAATGAAAATCTTTATTAGGTATTTGCTTTCCACAAGAAATGCAATTATTTACTTTTACTGACATTGGTTTAGAGCAAGAAAAAGTTTCCCCAACGGGGTACTTAGCTTTAGTTGAAGACTTCAGTTCTGAAACTCAAAAACGAAAATTTCAGGAGTCGGCCGACCGGCACTTGCAAACTGCTTCTGCTTCGGGCACCGCCGGCAAGAAAGACTGATGTAATGGCATCAGCTGCATGTTTTATACCCCTGACTACCAGACGTCATGGAAGAAGAGACAGCAATTGACGCAGGACCCAAGACTTTTTTAATCAGGCCGACTGAGGGCTACTGCAAGCAGATAACCCAAATGTGATGACTGCAACAGTGAAACATGTAGAAAATCTCAAACAGCACTTTAAAAGAAGTGCTTGTCAGAATGGCCTACTTATTCACAGAGTGCTTCTGACACTCCTTTGGACATTGTCTATCTGAAATCAAAAGGTACTTTTAAATAAGATCTCTTAACAGTGCATGTGGGCACTGTCCATCAGGTCTTACAACACTTCTAAGTGTTTCTCTGCTTTCAAGTGACAATGATACAAAGTGAGTGAGAAAGCAAAGAAGTGTGTTATTAGTTATCAAGTTCTCTTTTTACAAGTAATTTTTTAAGAAGTGTTTTAATAGTTATCAAGCTCTCTGTTTATAAGTATTTTTTTTTTATACTTACATATTATCGCACCCAGATTTTAGCGGTCGTGAAATGCGGATACTGCAAGTGAGAGCAGTGCATATAACAGTGATAATTGATGTTCCAAGGTTTTTCATCTGTCGGATTACACTGCTTAAGTCTAAGGAATACAGTAAGCTGTAAACAGAGACAGCTACTTTCTGTCAGCAATTACAAACTGCATTCATTTACGATGTAGCAGTGATGCCCTTGCCCGTTCTTGCAAGCAGCTGGCAAAGCTGCCATCATTCTTGCTGTATGTTGCCTTTCACATTCACTGCCTCAATCAAGCAAGGATGACCACTAGTCAGATGGCAGGAACCTAATGCAACATAGCAGAAATCATACAGAGCTGGGGAAGAAGCACGCATTTGGAAAGTAACAACACACACTTTCCCTGTGGAAATCTGTGCTGTGTTTGAGCACAATGAGGTCAGAAAAGAAATGCACACTGTTATTTACTGTCTGACAGTCAGAGTGTAGGATAAGGGGGGTACCAATGAATTTGCATGGTGGTGCTGCGGTAGCATTGTCGCCTCACAGTAAGATGTTGTCCGGTTCGATTCTCAGTTAGAGCATCTTCTGTGTGGAGACATGCATGAATGGGCATACCTTCGTTGAAGGTTATGCATCAGAGCTGGCAACTCGACACGTAAAAATCTACTGCCAATCTTTAGCGGACCGGAGTTCCACTGTGGCGACCCCTAACCAGGAAAAGCCAAAAGACACAACAACAACAATATGAGGCAGAAATGTGGACACTGCAGAGGTTAACGTGTGCCTAGGTGCGTGCAAGCGACTGGAGACACAGACATGTTAAAAAATTTTTAAAAATTAAACTGTTACATGCGAAATGCAGGAAGCAACTGTAGCTCATTGTAAGCCCATTCATCTGTTCTGCATTTTCTTAATACATCTGTGAACTGTAACCCACACAAACAAGGGACACAATTTCAAAGTTGCTGTTAGACCCTTTGTAGAAATTGGAGCCCCAACCCGCAACTTACACTCTTCATTTGTCAGCACGATAGCAGCCATGACAATGAAAGCATGTGTTTGTAATCCACGCAAATCGGAATAGGATTGTTTACGATTTTTCTTTTCTTGAAAGTACTACAAACTTTTTACTCAACAATAAGGACTTTGAATAGCACCTTTCAGTGTTTCCGGCCATCGTAACAGTTGACGTATGTCAATTTCGCAAGCGACAAAATCTGGTTGCGATAATACGTAAGTACCTTTTTTCTTTTTAATTATTGTTTTTAAAAGCGTATACAAAATGCTTTACTACAAATTATCATTTTAAACGTGAATAAAATGTTAGAGAAAAAATAATACAATCTTCATTCTGCTGCCAATTCTCATGATACTTTGTCAATTTCTATTGCTAACCATTCTTCCAAGTGACAACAATATAATCAACATTCTTAGGTGCTACCAACATTACTTCTCAGCAGTGACAGACACAAGCAGAAAGATATAGGACTTATCTAAAGGTCATGAGAGGCATATCTGCACAGGAAGACAGCCAATAGTAAGTGGAGATGGGGCCAGAGCTATAGATCCTGTGTCTAAAAAGGAGGGAAAAGAATTCACAGAGGCTGCATCTATTCCTCCTGAAATCATGATATTACTGTGATAGAGAGGCTTATTTGCTCCTGTGGTTGGGCACCCTATTGGAAATGCAAAATCCAATACTGTAAATCTTCACACTTGAAAAATGTAACTACAATTAAGAATTTTTTTTTAGGGGAGTAAAGCTGCTCTGAACCTCTTGCTGTATTAGTGTGTAACACCCACACCCCTGCTACCTATATATACAAGCTCTGAGATCACTTTACCTCAGACTAAGGGAACTACTCCAAGGTACAGTGTGTGTTCTCACATGCTCTTATTTGTATTGTAGTGATTATAAGAACAGCAGTTACAATCATCATAATTTCAAAAGGCAGCATTGTACATTGTTAGAGTTAGATTGCCTATAGCATTGTACTCCTGGTAATGTTACCCATGGTAGATTGGTCTAACAGAAAGTGCTGGATTAAAAAAAGGATCTTAAAAATGATCCTCACAATAGTTGTTTCAAAGAAAAGGAGAATCTAACCAGAAGACACACACCAGGACCCAGTCTGCAGCCAAGCATGGCATTGTACTCAACAGTGAATACCAGGTGGTCTGATGATCTGTCTAGCATGGCTGGCCTCAATTTACAAAGCTACCATGTGGGCTTCCCAACTGCAAGATGAAGACTAGGGTACAGGCATGATGCCAATCTAACGGAAGGCAGGCAGGAGTGGGATGCAATATGGTGCACTAGACCCTAACAATGGAAATTGACTCTTAGTACATAGAATATCACCTCCAAATTGTAGGAAGGAGCCAGAACTTCTACAGAGGGCAGACAATTACCAGCTAGCTAGAGATGGTCTTTAGTATACACACAACATTGCTTATGAAATCAGACTTTTCTATTGGGAGTACTCTTTATCCTACTGTAGAGCTGACCCTAACGACAGGCATCAGGCAGATATGGAGATATCTGCAAGTGCTTAATAGGGTATGATTTAGATGAGTTTTATACAAGTAGACAAGAGGTTGCCTCAGTTTAAATGTGACCTGCAGAAAGAAAAACGCTTGCTTATTGTCTGAGCATATGCACCTAATAGATATTCAGAGTATTCAGCTTTCTTGGAGACCACTGCTGCGGTGATTAAAAGGGTACCTCTAACTGATTCTGCAGTTCTACTAACAGACTTCAATGCAAGCTACCTATGTAGGGGTGGTGATGGGTGGGATGACATGGGTGGTGAAGATTGTGGCATCCCTGCTCCACCTAGTTAAAGAGGCCCTTACTATAACTATCCCCAGTATGCAGTTTTGATGCCTGCTCCTTGACTGTCATCTCTTAGCAACAAAAGAGGGCAGGGTGACTGTCTTAGAGGTCAAAGCTCTTACGGCTGCTCTCCCCCTGGATAGGGAGGGTCTACCTGTAAGATTCTAACAGGATTTGGCAACTCACCCTGGTTACCCAGAATGCAGGCAAGACGGGAAACCCGATTTTCTTAGAGGGCGAAGACCACAAGCTCTCTCTAACTCTCTCCCTGGAGATGGAGGGCCTATATGCAGAGTTAAGCTGAATTCAGCCAGGGACCCCCTTCACTGAATAAGGAATGATGATGGAGAAACAATAAAGCTGCAGATAATAAGGTGGCTGTCAGTGGACTCCACACATAGACAAAGAAAAAAGAAAAAAAATGTGGTGGCAAGACACTGGGAGCTGATGAAATCCTTCTGAAAATGTTCAAGGCAGTGGTTATTTTTGGTGTGTTGTGGTTAAAATGCATTTTCAATGTTGCATAGAAGATGATGACCTTGCCTCTGCACTGGCAAAGTCAGTCATATGTAGTCACCCCTTCATGCAAGGAGGAAAGGAGGGTGTTTTCCAGTTTCAAATTGATAATGCTTCTTAACCTCCCTGCAAAAGGTTATACCAGAGTCCTGGAAAAGAGACTCCATCCAATAGCCAAGTCTATAATTTAGCAGCACAGTGGATTTTGTCCCAAACACAGAGCGATATGAAAACTGTTTGTCAGGCACAGATAATGGAAAGGTTAAAAAGAATGGTGTACATGTTTTTGTGGACCCGAAGAGGACATCTGGCTGTGTATCTCTGAATATCTTGTGGGACATGTTACAACAGCACATACCTCTGTGCTACTGCTACGTGCTATTTGATTTTTGTATTTGTGTAGCAAACATTGCTTCCTTCTGAGTATTAAGCTGAATATGTTCAAGGTCAGTACAGAACTCTGCCAAGAGTCTGACTTGTCCCACATTCCTGTTTAAGATTTTCATGGATAGCATAGGTCTGCTCAGCATCCAGTCTGTAGATGTGATGGTTATACCTTTGCTGTTTTTAAAATATGTTATCTTTGTGGCTGCATGTGACTGTGGTCTCTGGCATGCAATGAAATCATTGACTAGACTGCTAAAAGAAGGGAAAGACATAAGAGAAGACAAGGAACAAACCAAGGCCTCCACAGGCTTAATTGCCTCCATTTCCAGGAAGAGTACATGATCCCAGTTTAGGAGAGGTGGAAATAGGAGGAAGAAAAGTGGACAGATAGAATCCTTAAAGTCAGGAGGAGGGAACATATTCTAATTAGGGTAAATGAGAACAAGTCTCAGTTACTACATGTGTTGTCCACCAAAATATTCAGCAATCTTTTCACAGTCCTGGCATAGTTGCTAATGGAAGTGTTCAGTGGCTCCTATAGTGACATAGAGTACTGCACCATGACACTGCTATAGTAACACCACCTGTAATCCTAACTTCCATAGTAACACATGCGCACACACACACACACACACACACACACACACACACACACACACACACACACACACACACTACTGCACAATACAGCTACTGTATCATTGGATTTGTTCCTCTAACTCGCACAATCACATACAGCTTTACATCACTGAGTGCTACTATAACATCAGATTCTCTCCTTTCCCATATTCACATGGTAGTACACCAGAACATTTCTATTCTGACACCTATCACAGTCACTCAAGCTACACCACAACACTGTTACTGTAATATATAGAACTACACTACAATATTGTTACTGTAACTTACAGTACTACATAAACTGCAACACTGATAGTGTAAACTATGGTACTAAACTACAAAACTGTTGTGGTAATATATCATAACACAGTTAGTTTAACTTTTGTTGCTATGTACACTACAACATTACTGCTGTAACATTTAATATTACACCACAATACTGTTATTGTAATATACAAAATTATAGGTTCATAGGTTCATAGGTTCATAGGTTCATACTAGGCTATCTGCCCAAGGGCATTTATAAGCCTAGCCCATAGTTATGTGGCTTTCGCCACCCCTTTAGTTTGAATAAAAACTATGCCTATCATTTTTCTGTGCCTCTGTCAAGCAGTGACACTGAAGTAATCCCTGGGGTATATCTGCGATCTCCCATCCATTGGTCAAGATTCCTCTTGAACAAGGCCAGCGAGGTGCTCTGCCTCACATGTACCGGGATTTTGTTCCACAGCATAGGGAGTCTCTGGGTGATGAATCTGTCCCTCCAGCACGTTCTATTTATAACCGTGTCAAGGTTTAAGTCTCCGCCCTTGTGGTTCTGAGGGATCTAGATTTTTGAGGTGAAGCATATTCATCAAATCTGGGTTTGACATGGCCTTATATGTCAGGCACAGGTCACCTCTGAGCAAGCGGTATGAGACTGAATAAAGCTGGAGTTCTTTCAGTCGGGCAGCATAAGACATATTTTTGAGACCCTTTATCCTTTTGGTGAGGAACTTTTGGGGCCTTTCAAGCTGCATCAGGTGTCTGGTCAGATACATTCGAGCAGGGCATTGTACTCAATCATAGGTCTAATGAGTGATGAGTACAGGGGACGATGACCTCCCTTGATCTAGATGTGAATCCCTTCATGATCAGGTGGGCGATATAGAAGGTTTTCCTAACTACTTTAGCAACATGAGTGTCAAAGCGAAGACTACTGTCAACTTGGGTCCCCAGATCCCTGATGACTTTTCTGTGCTCAGTGGATTGTCACCTATATGGTAGCTAGGGGTAACCTTGTTTTTCCCGAAGGGTATGACTATGCATTTTTTGGCCTTTAACTTCAGGCCATGGCTCTGGCACCAGTTATCCGTTTCTGTGAGGCCCTTCTGGAGGATATCTGTGTCAGATGTGTTTTCGACTATGGCGCCCAGTTTGCAGTCATCTGCAAACTTTGTCAGCCATAACCCTCCTGTGTTTGCTTGTACTTCAGAAAAGTAGATGCCGAACAAGAGTGGACCCAGGACTGAGCCCTGTGGGACACCACTTGTGACAGGCTTTGAGTCTGACATGGCTCCAGCAACTCTGACCCTGTGGGTTCTGTCGCTTAGCCAGTTTGCAACCCATTCTTGTGATGTATGGGTTTACATTCAAGCTGATGAGTTTTTCGATGATACCTGAGTGGGGTATTGTGTCGAAGGCCTTTGCCAGGTCGAGGTAGGCTGTATGGACTGCCTTTCCCTCATCAATGGCCTTGGTGACTGTCTCGAAAAAGTCAACCAAGTTTAAGAGGCAGGATCTGCCTTTGACAAAGCCAAACTGGGTTGGATCCAAAGTCTGCAAGTTCCCTATGTCTTTATTTATGAGTTCCATTATGATCCTCTCCATGGCTTTGCAGATAAGGCTTGTCAAGCTAATGGGGCGGTAATTTCCAGGGTCTGTGGAGGCACCGCCCTTATGAAGTGGGACCACAGTCGCCGTCGCCACTCCTTGGAGTGCGTATCCTGAGGTGAGGCTAAGATTAAACAGCTGTCCTAACTGTGGGTTTAATTCCTCGTTGAGTTCATGAAGCACACAGCCGGGGACACCATCCGGTCCCATGGATGCTGTGTTTTTGCCTTAGTGAGGGCAGTTCTCACCTGGGCGTTGGAGATGTTTGGGGGCTACAATCCTCTGGAATAGATATCTCTCCTTTTGGGGGGGGAGAAGTTTGCACTGAACCTGTCAGCCAGTATGTTAGCAATGTGTGTAGGTTCAGTAATTTTCACATCATTTTGAACTAATTCTGAGCATATCTGGGAGTTTCCTCCTAGGTTTCTAACATAGCTAAAGAAGGCCTTATGATTGTCTTTAGAGTCCTTGGCGATTTTTCTCTCAAAATTTGCCTTGGATGATTTTATGAGAGCTCTTAGTTTTTACTTATAATGATCAAAGGTGTCTTACCTTTCAAGGATTTTGCTCTATCTTGTAGTAGCTTCCTCCTTTTGTTGTAGAGCTTGTTTATGGCTGGGGTCCACCAGACTGGACGCTTGCCTTTGGTACAGAGAGTCTTAGTTTTGTTTGGGATTGCCTGATCCATGCAGTCCTGTAGGTGCTGGTAGAAGGCATTTGTAAGTGATTCAGCGGTTTGAGTAATGTTTACCACTGGCTCAGGGGCCTTAAAGGAGACCACACTAGTTTTAGAAGTGTGAAATCGGCTTTTGAGAAGTTTTTCACTGTGGTCTTTTTGTTTCAGGTGGGGCGGGATGAGGACCTCCAGCGAGATTAGTTTATGATCTGATCTCACCAGTGAGGGGTATACTTCCGGTGTTGAACATTTTGATCCCATGTTCGTGATGATGAGATCAAGTATGTTTTCACCTCTTGTGGGGATGGTGACTAGTTGTTCCATGGCATTTGAGTTTATGAACTCCAGGAATCTTTGGGTTAGAGTGTTCGGGCTTGAGTAGTGTTCCCAGTCTATATTAGGGTAGTTGAAGTCACCTAGTATGATGGTGTTTGGAGATACATTTATCCCCTCAATGTTTTCAGGAAGGCCATGTGAGGTTCCTGAGTTTGAGAGGGTGGCCTGTAACATGCTACAAATTGCAGAGCAGTCTTGCCTATGGTTAATTGCACCTGGATGGTCTCCGATGCATCGTGCGTTGCCACCAACCTTGAGGTGTGGGTGTCCTTTATGAATATGGACACCCCTCCTTTCTTGGTGTTGTCCGGATTTTGGGGCGGGCATGATATGAGGTGAAACCTGTTAGTGCTGGGGTGCTCTCAGGAGCCTTGAACCAGGTTTCTGTCACAGCACAGACATCGATGTTCTCCATATTGAGAAGGGCCTCGAGTGCGTGCATCTTGAGATTGAGACTTCTGGCATTGAGCAGCATTACCCTTAGTTTTTTCCTTTTGGTGTTCTAGGGTGGTAGGTTTAGAATTTGAGCCTTGCCTAAAAAGGCACTATGGGGTGGCAAGAGCCTTTGCCAATATCCGGAAGCCCAGGGTGACAGGTGCAAGCCGTCCCTTGCGAAGCAGCGTGGCTTGTCCAGCATGTCATCCCAGGCAGACAGACATTGGATCCCCTTTGAATGACACCAGAATTTAAGCCAATTATTAAAGCTGATCATCTTATCACTGTATTGTGGCATCATTCTAGGTGAAGGTAGGATACTGCTCAAGGTCAGGGTCATACCTGCCTGGGCTACATAATCAGAGAGCTCCTCGGCGTCCCTTTTCATGTAGTCCAAGGAGGTACGTCTCAGGTCGTTGACACCAGCGTGGACAATGACTGAGTCGTACTTGTACCTGCTGTTGAGAGACCTGAGTGCTTGCGTTATGTGGCGGATTCTAGCGCCCGACAGGCAGCTTACTGTGACCTTCTCCTTACTCAGTCTGGTGAGCGGGACGTCAGTGTGCCTGACTATGGAATCACCAATGACAAGTGTGTCTGGCATTTTGTTTGGCCTTAAGGGCTGTGACTGTTTGACACTCTGACTGTGTGGTCTATGTGTTGCATGTGTTGGGTCGTGAGGTGGTAGTTGTTTGGGTGTCTGCTTTGGTGGCCCCTGCTGTTTTGGTAAATTTTTGACCAGAGCCTCCGAGTATGTCTTTGTGTGAGTATGTGTATGATTTGAAGTTGTGATGGTACCATGTGTGACTGGGTATGTATTGTGTGTGGTTGCCTTCTCCTCCTGTCTGGTCTTGCCAGTCCTATGTTGAGAGAGCTCAGCCTCCAGTTTGGCCGTATAGTTGCATCTCTCGCATGTATTTGTGTTTTGTGGGAGAAGGAGAGGATTGTCTGTGTACATGAGGCAATTGTAACATTGCCTCAATATTCCCAGGTTCACCAGTTGAGCTGGAGAGGACACTAGCAACTGATCCCTCGACATACTAGAAGTAGTAGATAAAGAACTTTCAAAGGACTCCGGGGAAGTGGGTTTTGGGCTGGTGGGGTACTATCTATAATAAGAGTGCTTTATCAAGGTGCAAGTACTGTAGGAGTAAGTGCTAGGCTTTACAGATAGAGAATAGTCTACTTGGGAATCAAGTAGAGATGAACTTTTCAGTTATAGGATATGCTGGTTAGATCAGCAGTACAGTTTAAGCGTGTTTTATAGCAGGGGCTGAAGGGAGCTAGGAATTGGCCCAAAACGACCAATGGACTACTAGTTTCTGGCTGAAACTTCACCAAATCGGACAAAAGGCGCTCAGTGCTTCCCACTCCCACTGGTAAGCAAAGAAACTTCCCTCCTTCCTAATAAGGCAATGGATCAGTAACAGGAACTAAAAACAAAGCCCAGGGATCAGCAACTCTGAAACTGGACTACTCTAGTTCAGTAAAGTGGGAAAACAAGAGATTTTTTGTTTTATTACAGAGATAAGGAAAAAACAGACAGTAAATGCTATAAATGCTGTAAATTGGCTAGCGCACTTTAGTGTGTAGCCTACAGAAACAATTTGCAACAATTAGTAACTTAAAGTGCAATAAACAGTGTAAAATGCAGAAATCACTTAAAGTAGCAGTAAAACAGGCGAAATGCAGTCGCTAGCTTAATAACAGTGGGAAAGCCACAAAAATACTTATATCTGGTAGAAAGTCACTCTTTTAGCTCTCTGCTGCTTGGATCACTCTGCAGGCCACCACGAGGATCTGTGCAGAGTTGGTACAAGCTGGAAAACACGTGTTTAGCGTGTTTTATAGCAGGGGCTGAAAGGAGCTAGGAATTGGCCCAAAAGGACCAATAGACTACTAGTTTCTGGCTGAAACTTCACCAATTCGGACAAAAAGGCTGCTCAGTGCTTCCCACTCCCACTGGTAAGCAAAGAAACTTCCCTCCTTCCTAATAAGGCAATGGATCAGTAACAGGAACTAAAAACAAAGCCCAGGGATCAGCAACTCTGAAACTGGACTACTCTAGTTCAGTAAGGTGGGAAAACAAGAGATTTTTTTTTTTTTTTTTTTTTTACAGAGACAAGGAAAAAAAACAGACAGTAAATGCTATAAATGCTTTTAGGTGGCTAGCACACTTGAGTGTGTTAGCCTACAGGTAAAATTAAGCAACAAATAACTTTTTAAGAGTGCAAAACAGTTAATCAACACAAAAACAGTTTAAATAGAATGCAGAGCTGTATAAACAGGCTAAGATGCAGTCGCTAAGCAGTAAATATTCAAAAAGCCAGAAAAAAATACTTAAATCAGTTATAGCAAATACAGTTATAACAAATGCTCTGAAATATACTGTATATTTCCAATATGTTTGAGAAGGACAGTCAGAACACAAGAAGGTTCAGGCGAAGAAGAAAAAAAAGTTTTGTTTTACTTTTTGAAAAGGTAAAAAGGAGGATTGTTACTATAACATGCAATGATGCTATATAATGTACTAAATAACGCTGCTTCTGTAGCATATATTACTGCACCACAAAATTGCTACACAGTAATATGCCACAACACTGCTGCTATAGCATACAATATTACATCAAAACACTACTACTACATCATAAAGTACTGTACTGTAACACTGGTACTATAGCATATAATACTATTCTACAACCCTGCTACTGCAACATGCAGTACTGCAAAATGTTAATGCTGTGTACTACTGTATCATGCAGTACTACACCACAACACTGCTGCTGTAACATATAGTATTACACTACAACTTTATTATGATAATATGTAGTACTATCCTGCAGTACTACACTACAACAGTACTACTGCAGCATGCAGTACTACATCACAACACTGCTACTGCAACATACAGTTTTACTGTACAGCAGTGTTATTGTAACATATTGCTATATAACGCCATCACCATTTCAAGTACTGCAGCTGAACAGATTTGCTATAACACCACATTCACATGTAATTCCCGCTGTCATATGTTGTATCATTCCTCAGCACATAGTAATAGGGCAGTTCATTTTTTAAATATCAAAGTTATTTAATCACTTGAGTTCTGTAGTCGCAAATCAGAGACATGTATTTATCAGCATTCACAGAAATGATACACAAATATATTTTAATCAAAAAGGTCACTTCACTGTTGAATGCCACAGGGTAACTTGTCTAAGCAGTGTTTTCACTGCATTTCACCAAGAAAATTGAGGCTGACATGTAAATCAAATCCCTAAAAACAATGAAAAAATCAAAGACCATCTCAGGTGCAGCCAGCCAATTGGAATATGGGATTTCTTGCAAAACAGACCCAGTTTTAAGTAGCTGAATTAAATAAAATGAACTAATCGAGTCTTTTGCTCAGTCCCTCCAATATAACCAGCACTCCCTGCTCTGACCACATGCACCAGGGAAAGGTTGTTTTATATATCCTCCACTTTTCTGAATCCAATGCCACACTGTATAGACCATCTGGAATAAGGTAAGTTAAGGCTGTGACATTTAACAGTGAAATTACTTTTTGAGTTAAATCTGTAAGCACTTTGTATTAATGGGATATTATTTCCAAAAAATGGCTAAACAAAATGTAACTAAAAAACCTGTAATAAAACGAGCAAAAAATAATAAAGAACGCCAAGCTTTAATAAAAGCACATCCAGTAAGCGCTTTTGTCTACATAAAGATTTCTTCAGACTGAATGTTGTAAAATACGGCTTACTATCATTTGTGTTGACGACATTCTCTCTGCACGTATGCTGCCAAAAATCAGAATGCCTTGCAGAAAATGAAAAGTGTATGAGATAGTCGAAGACACTTATGCCAATGCAGCAGTACATTTGCATAAGTGTGTTTGACTATATGTACGGAGATCACAGTACAGTGGGGAGGGGAAATTCATCCATATCCCCACTATAGTGCGATGTCAGCATTGGACTATATTAGTAGCAGGGGGTGTGGCGGCACAGCCCCCCACAAGGGGGGTGCAGGGGGGGCTTGCCCCCTGCAAAAACGTGATTTGTCGTATAGGAGTTTGATTTATATCAGCTCCTATACAGCTATCACATGATGTTTTCGGTGACAATTTCGATTCAAATGCGTCAATCATTTAGGTTGACATTGCATAGAAGTGTAGAGTTGGGTTTCAGTGTTTATTTTCATTATTGCGAATGGCAAATGTTTTGCCTTTCGCAATAATGATAGTAAACCATAAAATACATACCCTTCTTAAATAACAATCATAATTAACATTTCTCACATCACTTGATGACAATTCTGCCTTGTTTAATGCCTTAACCTTTTTCTTTTTAAAAACACTTTAAAATTTTCTTTATCATTCAAACCAGGAGCATTGCTGGCATCTAAACATATCTCTGAGCAATACTCTTTCCAATCTAATTCCTGCCCTGCATCAAACCTAATCAGATAGTCAGGAATACTGTCTATAACTAAAAACTTAGGCAAGCCTTTACATCCCTTATTAACACAACGCTTACCCCATGCATTGTTAAGATCACCTTTTTCAATAGCCTGCAAATGCTCATAAATTCTCTTATTTAACTCTTTGGCAGTCCTTCCTATATAATATGCTGAGCATTCCATACAGATGGAAAGATAAACCACATACCTAGATCTGCAGTTATAATATGCTTTTATAAAATGTTTCTACCATTAATCTTCACCTCTTCTATACCTACTAATAAACTTTCACAATAGTTACAGTTATAACACTTGTACATGCATTTATTATTATTATTAGACAAGACCTAATTTTTATTCTTATTTAATTTAACTTGAAAAATATCTTTTAACATTTTTACCTTTTTTGACTACAAAAGCTGGCCTCTCGCCGAAGTTTTCCTTAACTTCAGCAAAGCTACTTAATATTTTCCAGTT
The DNA here is from genome assembly GCF_019279795.1 of Protopterus annectens. Classification (NCBI taxonomy): domain Eukaryota; kingdom Metazoa; phylum Chordata; order Ceratodontiformes; family Protopteridae; genus Protopterus; species Protopterus annectens. Next base: position 208,428,386 of record NC_056733.1, read on the forward strand.
ATTCTGAAGAATTAATTTTATACTCTCTGAATCCAATGAATGTTGCAAAGACATGCTCAGCTTGTAATCTTTTGCCCTTTCAGCTCTTGACACTTCACCTTCTTTTTCCTTTCTTATATTAATAACCCCTTCAAATTATTTCTTGTATAACCTTAATCGGGTACCCTCTAGCTCAAATTTTGAGCATAAGGCTGCCCCTTCCTCTAAAAGTAAATCATCATCATCAGTTAATTGGCTTGCCCTTAAAAATTGTCCTTTGACTATATTGTATTTCATATGAACCAGATGCATACTGCTATATTCTAAGTAAGAATTTTTTTGAACATTCTTTTTAAAAATTTTGGTCTTAAACTTCCCTTCCTCTTTGTAAACCTCAACATCTAAAAAAAGAATTTTGTATAAATCATATTCATATGTAAATTTTAAATATTCATAGGCAGAATTGACATATTGGAAAAAATAAATTCAAATCAGTTAATTCACCTCTCCAAACAATAAATAAATAATCAATAAAATGATCATAGTAATGAATATTGCATGAAAAATTGCTTTTCAAAATATACTCTTTTTCCCAAGCAGGCATAAAAACAATAGCATAACTGGGTGCCATGGCAGCCACCATGGCAACTCCATTTGCCTGTTGGAAAAATGTAAAATTGAATTAAAAAAAATTATAAGACAAAATCACATCCAACATTTCAATAATTAAGGATATTTCTTCTGAAGAAAAAAGCTTAGAACTGTGTAGTTCATTTTTGACCATTTCTAGACCCAAATCATTGGGTATAACAGTACATAATGACTGTATATTCAACATCACAAGATAATCACCATCCAATACATCAAGCTTGTTAATAATGTTTGTGAAGTCAAAGGTGTCCTAAATACAGCAAGTACATCTCGTCACCACTTTCTATAATTTTTTGCAAATGAAAATAGCCATTCCTTCTGTTTTGCTTCTCCCACTCACCACTATAGGCTTAAGTGGGGATTATCCTAGTCTTTATGCACTTTTGGGAGAACAAATATGCAACTAATGTTAGGATATTTATTAATCATACTAGCAGACTCATCACTAGACAATCTTCCTTCACATGTCCATTCTTCTATTAATGAATCCACCAAGCTATATGCTCTTTTAATGTCCAAGAAGCTAACTTTTTTATAAAATTTTTCTTCCATTAATATTCCTTCCATTTTATTTATATAAAGAGCTTTATCCATAATGACTAGAGCATTTCCTTTATCTCCCTTAGCAATCATAATCTCACCAACAGTTTTTAAATCTTCTAAAACCTCCATTTCATTCACAGTCATGTCATTATATCTATAGCTTGTCTCTTTTAACAACAATTGCCTTATTTCTCTTTCAGTGATGGACAAAAAGGCCTCCAATTCAGGCCCTAAAGGAGGATTGAAATTACTTGGTTTCATTGATTGGTGAAGCAAGTCACTATATCCAGCAAAAATAAACTTAAAGTTTAATTTGCGCATATCGTCTCTGAGACTGTTTATTACATCAACCAAATCAGATCTCCAGGCAGGCACAAAAGTCCATCACTTTCTCAATAATTGCGCCTCCTCATTAGCCAAATGCCTGCAAGATTAGTTAATGATCTTGAAAAAACAGTCAAAAGGCATACCTTCTAGCTCCTGGTGCTCCTCGTACCACCCTTCCATTTCTGATAATTGCCTTGCTTTACTACACCTTGTTTTTTGACATTGGAATTGGCCACCATTTTCGCCCATGTTTTTACACCTGTGCCCATATCCTGACAAACATTGGTTGACTGAAAACCCCGAACCATAGGTTTTCCAGGATTCACATTCATACTATAACACATATTTGAACTGTTATTGCCTTCATTGTTAATTCCATTGCTACATACACCTGGACCATGACTATTAGTTGCTGTTATGGGACCCACAGAATGAGTGGAAGAACTTGCAACATCTACATTCACAGTATTATGATTTGCCTGGCCCATTCTGTCTGGATTAACTGCAACCTCAGAAACAGTATCATCCTTTTGCCTGAAACTCACTTGCCTTTCCGATGTAGATCTCTGAATAACTTCTTCACGGAGCATCTCACTTCCTAAATAAGCTCCGCCACTTTCATATTCAGTATGATCTCTTTCAAATTTTTTCATTTTACACCTTTTCAAAATGTCATTCTCCTTGATTAACTTATTTTGAATGAGGCTGAACTTCATATCAAAGTTATCAGAAGTAGTATCTCGCTTCAGTTGCTGAAAATTCTTTGTGATCCCATCATTCGGCTCTTTCATTCTCTCCCTGTACAAATCCACTAGTATGTAGGTCATTTTAGTCCTTTGATTTAACTCAATCCATTTGTCGATGAAACCACTGGGCAAATCATCCCCAACAGGCATTTTCATCACACTCAGATCCTTCGACACCCTTTCTGCTGCCAAGCTGTTTTCAAAAAGCAGCATATCCCACTGCAGCCTCTTAAAGTTTAACAAGTCTTTTTCTAAATTAGAGAACCTCTCTATTAGATTTACTTCTGGTTCTCTTTGCGCATGAAAAACATCACTGCAGAATGGATTTAAAGGGGTTGCAATACAGTCCTTCAGCAAATCTTCTGAACAGCCCTGGGAGATCAAAATAGCCCTAGCATCACCAGAGTTAATTCCTGCTGCATTGTTCTCCATACCATTTTGATTGCAAACAAACGAGCCATTTGAGGTATCATGTAAAGTGAATCCCGAAGGCAAAACCATAAAGATGGATTCAGGTTGACTCATGATGAAAACTAGCCACTCTGTTAACCAGAGAAATATTTCCAGAAAATGGCTAAACAAAACGTAACTGAAAAACTTGTAATAAAACGAGCAAAAAAATAATAAAGAACCAAACTTTAATAAAACCACATCCAGTAAGCGCTTTTGTCTACATAAAGACTTCTTCAGACTGAATGTTGTAAAATACACACCCTTCTTAAATAGCAATCATAATTAACATTTCTCACATCAATTGATGACAATTCTGCCTTGTTTAATGCCTTAGTCTTTTCTTTTAAAAAACACTTTAAATTTTTCTTTATCATTCAAACCAGGAGCATTGCTGGCATCTAAATGTATCTGCCAGCAATACTCTTTCCAATCTACTTCCTGCTCTGCATCAAACCTAATCAAATAGTCAGAAACACTGTCTATTATGCTGGGGGAGTGGCTTCAGTGTATGGTCTGCAACTTCAAAGTGAGGCCCCTGGAGACGCGCTTACGGAAGAAGTCAATTTAACAGGAGTTGAGGCAAATGCATTGAGAAGATCTAAGCATTTACATCATAAAGAAAAAAAAAACTTATAGCACCTGCTGAAAGTGGAACTAATTGTAACACCAAATCTAGTGGGCTTGTTATGGGCACATCTCAACAATCTACTAGCGCGAGTGTAAGTGCTAGCTCTCAGTCTGGAGACAATGTAGCAGCGGGGACTTTGTTGTAATGAGCACTGCTACCAGTCAATCAGCAAATGGTGGATGTATATAAAAGAATTAATGGTGAAGGAAGATCTTGGGCCCAAGTAACAGCAAATAGTAGGGGTAATGATCCCTCTAGCCACAATAGGTTGCCAAAAAATGGGTTCGTGAAGAAAGGGCAAAAGTGGAAAAATTGGAAGAAAGGGAAACAATACTGGAAAACCTAGGTACTGTAAATTTTAAAATTGTTAATTTGTCCAGTTATTGTTTATCTGATGAGGAATGTCTGGTCCTAAGCAAGGGTTGGAACTTTGCACCGGCTCAAAGAGCCAACAAAATGGAAACAATTAATGAGCTAAGAGACTATGTAAGACATTTAAACTTTAGTTTAATGTTTGACAAATAGGAAAATGTCAAGTCACAGTTCTATAAGCCTAGCTCCTTTAACTCTCCACTGAATAAATATTATGCTCCTTAATATTTGTGAAGCTCAAATTATAGAAATTTTAGATAATAAAGCTGAATTTAAATATTATAATTTGTCTATAAATGAGAAAAAGTGTTTTGATAGGCTAATAAAAAAGGATAACATCTTATTTCTTAAAGCTGACAAAGGGAGCTCGCTTGTGGCACTTGACAGGATAGATTATGAAAATAAAATGAGAGAGCTATTGATAGATGAAAAATACTACAAAAATTACAATAAATGAAGTTAAAGGGGGTATATGTTTATTGATTCATGTATAGAAGAATGGTTATGTACTGAGAGAATAGATGGAAGGACTAGAAAAAATTTTCTAAATGCGAACCCTGGGATCAGTCAGATCTTTGGGATACCAAAGATCCACAAAGACTTAAATGAGCCCCCATTAAGACCCACTGTGTCAAGTGCTAACAGTAAAACAGAAGGCCTTTCAGTTTTTGTAGACAAATTTCTTCAAAAAGTAGTCCCTGCGAATTCTACTTACATCGAAGACAGTTTTGACTTTTTTAAGGAAAATAGAGGAAATATGTGTAAATGCAAGTGATTTATTGGTGACTTTCGATATTAAATTTTTGTTTGCACACTATTATCCCGAATGATGGGGGGGTGGAAACAGTAAGAATAGAATTATTACATACAAATATGTTTTCACCTAACACAGTAGAGTTGTTAATGGAGATGACAGATATTGTTCTGAACTTTAACTATCTGACATTCTATGAAGAATTATACATACAAATGGTGTGGTCAAGGTGGCAGCATTGGCCCCGAGCTACACCATTGTTTTTATGCATGTATGGGAAGTAGTCCATGTTTTAGGAAGTAGATTCAAGAACAGAATTATCAAGATGGTTATATTTATTGATGATGCCTTTCTGGTTTGGAGCGGAATGAGGATTTTATAAGCTATATTAATAGTGTATGTACATATCTCAAATTTACTCATCATTATAATAATACAGAGATTAATTTCTTGGATCTAACGGTGTACAAGGATAACAATAAATTAGTGTCTAAAGTCTTTAAAAAGGAAGTGCAGAACAATATGTATTTGCATTATTCAAGCATGCATTCCAAGAAAACTAAGATGAATGCAGTGAAGGGACAGCTAACAAGGATTAGCAATTTAACTAAGAATGATAAAGACTTTCTTGAAGAAGCTAATCTCCTCTGCAATAAAGTTATAAAAAAGGGGGGTTATCCAGAAGCAGAAGTTAGAAAGATTTTGCATGACAAAATAGCAATGAGGGATAAAATATGGAAGGTAATTGTGAGTTTAGACCTCCTTATAAGTATGGAACATCTATGGCAGTACAAAATAGTGAGGATGCTACTGCCATTAAGAATGTTATAAGTAGAAATTAGGGATTATTCAGAGCCAACAGTGAAATAATTAATAAAATAGGAGGGAGACCAAGGTCCATTCAAAAGAGAGCCAAAAGCTATAACAATTTTTTTTCAAGGGAAATTAAATAAACCCAAATCAGTCAAATAAAAGTATGGTATGGTTAAGTGCTTTAACTGTAAGATGTGCAATTATTTATATATTGACTCTAGTGAGTTAGCAGTAGGGAAAAACATAGTTAAAGTACCAGATGTATTTACTGCAAGTCAAAAAATGTTGTCTACCTGGCTGTATGTTTAGAGTGTAATTCCTCCTATGTGTGTAGAACTACCCACAAATTAAATAGAAGGATTTATGAACACAAATATGCTATTCAAATTGGAGATGACAGGAATGCACTGAGCAACCACTACAAAACGAAGAAGTGTAAGGTTGATTCTAAATTATTGGTCCTCGAAACATTATCTAGCAGTTTTAATGTTATAAATATAGAGGAAGAGCTGGGCTGGTTAGAATACTGTTAGCAAGTAAGGCTGACTGCCTGCTTTCCACCAGGGCTGAATAATAGAAAGGATTTTATTATGTATTTAAAGAGAAAAGGACTGAAGCATTAATGCCTGTCTGGCTTGTATTGCTTGCTTCTGCCTTTGTTTTTACATCCAATATGAAAAAACGATGAAAAAATCTTTTTATATATGTAAAGTTTTTTTTACATTAATTATGTGAATTTTATCAATCATGTGATGTTTTGAGTAGATCATGTGATGCATTAGGTTTTTAAAAGTGGAAAATACTAGTTTGTACCACAGTCTGAAGAAGTGTCTGTGTTTTAAGTAGAGGAGATGAAAGTGCTTACTTGAGGTGTTATTTCGTATTAAAGTGTTGGTTGCCCTCAGATATTGCAACTGTTTTTATTGTATAGTCTGTCATTATGCAAGAATTAGCAACACCATTGGGTACTCTTTTCAATCATAGTCTAAGTACCCGCTGTGTCCCAACTGAATGGAAAATGGCCACCTTTATTCCCTTGCACAATAGTGGTGCTTCCACTGACCCCCCCCCCCCAGGAGCTATAGACCTATTAGCCCGACTAGCCTTATATGCAAGACCATGGAGCGAATTGTCATGGACCTTATCAGCAAAGATATAAGTACTCTCCAAACACTTGACCCTACTCAGTTTGGATTTGTCAAAGGGAGATCATGCCTGTTAAACCTGGTGGAATTCTTCGAGACAGTCACCAAGGCCATGGACGAGGGGAAATCTGTGCATACAGCCTACCTAGACTTATCCAAGGCTTTTGACACTATTCCACATTTAGGCATCATTGACAAACTCACCCAGTCAAGTATCAACCCTTATATCATTAGACAGGTCACTAACTGTCTCACTGATAGAACACATATAGTCAAAATAGGGGAATCCACCTCCAACAGCAGACCTGTAACCAGTGGTGTTCCACAGGGATCCGTCCTGGGACCTCTACTGTTTGGAATCTATTTCTCTGAAGTACAATCAAAAACTAAAGGTCTGTGGCTGACAAAGTTTGCTGATGACTGCAAACTGGGAGCAGTCATAGAATCTCCAAATGATATCAACATCCTACAACAGGGTCTTACACAAACAAATGACTGCTGACAAAGTCATGGCATTAAACTCAAGGCAAAAAAGTGTATTATCATTCCTTTTGATAAGAATGATGTTCCTGCTAACTACCACAGCAACACCTTAAGTATGCACTCAGTGGTGAGAAACCTGGGCACACAGGTTGACAGCAACTTTACCTTTGATCACCATATCTCCACAGTGGTAAGAAGGACATTCTATAGTGCTCATCTCATAAGTAAGGGCATTGCCTCCAGAAAAAAAAAAAAGAAGTTATAACCTCCCTGTACTTTTCCCTCATCAGGCCAATAATTTAGTACAGTGCCCCTTTTGGTATGTACATTTCCAAGCACATGCAGCAATTGGAAAGACCACAAAGGTCCCCCACAAGGAAAATTTAAGGTCTTCAGCATCTGTCCTATGTGGATCATCTGAAATCACTGTCATTTTATTCTGTTTCATACAGACTACACAGATGTGATCTCTGCCTTGCATATAAAGCATTCTGGGACCCTGCTTTAATGGAAATGCTGCATATCCGCAAGTCAAATTGTACACAGGTTACTCACTCTAAAGACCTTAACCTGGTATGTGACATTAAAAGAGCTAGAGGGACAGATTTGTCTCCCAGAGGTTACCAAACCTTTGATACAGACTCCCACTTCATGTCAAACAAAGAACCTCATTGGCCTTCTTCAAATGCAATCTGGACGATAGGATGGGTAACCATAAATTCACCCTGGGGGTTCCACTTGTGTCCCTCTTGGACAGGGGGAATAGGTGCTGATTGTAGAAATAAGGGTAGAACTTGGCTAGGCTTATAAGGGCCCTAGGGCCATTAGCCTAGTAATTTCCTATGATCCTATGAACTACAGCCTGCAGTAGCTTCTTCCATAATCAGCTTACTAACACTTAGAGCTGTGAGATGTTTTAGCAACTGACTTATGTTTGCAGGTCTTCATAGGCGATTACTAGGTTAGTGACCCTAGGGGGGCTTTCAAGCCTAGCCATGCTTCTCAAAAGAGAGAATCAAACTACAAACACATGAAAGTACTAAAGTCATAAAAAGAAGAAGCAGATGATTGCAAATTAGGAGGTGTCACTGAATCTCACACTGACACAAATGTACTCCAGGAAGGACTGATGCAGACAAACAACTGGTGTCAGAGCAATGGACTAAAACTAAATGCCAAGAAATGCATAATAGTATCCTTTGGGAAGTCATCCATCCCTGGTAACTATCATATTGACAACACACCCCTTAGAGTTGACCCAGTAGTCAGGGGACTTAGGGACACACATAAATAGCAATCTAGCCTTTGATCATCATGTATCTACAGTTATGTTCATAGGTTCATACTAGGCTATCTGCCCTAGGGCATTTATAAGCCTAGCCAGAGTTGTGTGGCTTTCACCACCCCTTAGGTTGAAGAATACTATACCCATTAGTTTGCCGTGCCTCTGTCCAGCAGTGATACAGAGATGATCCCCGGGGTAAACCTACGATCTCCCATCCACTGGTCAAGATTCCTCTTACAGAGCCAGCAAGGTGCTCTGTCTCACATGGACCGGGATTCTGTTCCACAGCATAGGGAGTCTCTGGGTGATGAATCTGTCCCTCCAGCATGTCCTATTTATATCCGTGTTGAGGTTTAAGTTTCTTGCTCTTGTGGCTCTGGTGGATTTGGATTTTTTGAGGTGGAGCATGTCCATTAATTCCGGGTTGGACATGGCCTTGTATGTCAAGCACAGGTCACCTCTGAGCAGACGGTATGCGACTGAATAGAGCTGGAGTTTCTTCAGTCGGGCAGCATATGGCATATTTTTGAGCCCCTTTATCCTTTTGGTGAGGAACTTTTGGGGTCTTTCCAATTGCTGCAGGTGTCGGGTAAGATACATTCCGAATGGGACATTGTACTCAATCATTGTTCTGATAAGTGAAGAGTACAGGGGAACAATGACCTCCCTTGATCTGGATGTGAATCCCTTCATAATCAGGTGGGCAATGTAGAAGGTCCTCCTAACCATTTTGGCAATGTGTCAAAAGAAAGGTTACTGTCAACTTGGGTCCCCAGGTCTCTGATAACCTCTTCTCTGCTTAATGGATTGCCATCTATGTGGTAACTTGGGGTTACCTTGTTTTTACCAAAGGGTATGACTATACATTTTTTGGCGTTTAGCTTAAGGCCATGGCTCTGGCACCAGTTATCCGTTTCTATGAGACCTCTCTGAAGGATATCTGTGTCTGATGGATTTTCAACTATGGCGCCCAGTTTGCAGTCATCTGCAAACTTTGTCAGCCACAATCCTCCTATGTTTGCCTGCACTTCTGAAAAGTAGATGCCGAACAAGAGGGGGCCCAGGACTGAGCCCTGTGGGACACCGCTTGTGACCGGCTTGGAGTCTGACATGGCACCATAGTGGTGAGGAAATCAGTCTGTGCTGTACAACTTATAAACAAAGGTATGGCAGCTAAGTCCAGGGAATTAATTGTTCATAGTATTCAGCATTCATCAGACCTATCACTGAGTACAATGCCCTCTTTGGTATGTACCTAACCAGGCATATCCAACAACTGGAACATCCACAGAAGTTTCTCACTAAAAGAATACAGGGTGTAAGTAAAACATCCTGTGCAGATTGCCTCAAGACCCTATCCCTGTATTGTGTTTCCTACAGGCTTTTGAGGGGAGATCTATGTCTGGCATACAGGGAGTTGTCAGACCCCACTCTGATGGACCTCGTGCATATCCACAAAACAAATAGCACTAGAATTACCCGTTCTAAAGATTTAAACCCTGCCTGTAATATAATAAATAGGACCTTCTGGAGAGATAGGCATGTATCCCAGAGACTACCATGTCTATGGAACAGGCTCCCCATCCATGTGAAGTAGAGTTCCTCCCTAACCCAATTCAAGTGCAACTTGGATAATTGAATGGGAAACTGATAATTCATCCCTGGTTTGGCACCTGTGCCTCTAATGGTTACAGGTAACCTGTAAATGGTTAATCTCCCAGGCCCATGCTTACACTTATCAAGGATGTCAGAACTCATCAGAAATTTGGGATGCATGGCTAGTCTTAAAAAAGCCCTTGCGGTCATTAGCCTAGTAAACATCTATGAACCCTTTCTTGGCAAGACATTACTCTTATCAAATAATGGTACCATAAGTGACATATGTAAGCATCTGTTCAAGGTGGAAAGAAATCTCTTGCTATGTGTCAGTAAATAGCATTTCAGTACTGCAGAGCACTCTGACTCTAAACCTAGCTATACCAAGGTTGTAAAAAATAATTACTAAGGCCCTCCAGCATTTATTAACAAACCTCAGCCACTTAAACACATGTCTACAACTGTACCCATTTTACCCACCTTCAAGTATCTGCCAACATCTACTAGTACCTGAGTCGCTATTTGATGTCAGGTTGCCTGCGATGTTGGGCCTCTATTCCTCTATGCCACAAAGCTAGCTAGGGGAACAGGTATTAGTATTAGTACCCTTCACTGAGGATACATTTCTGAAAACATGGCCAGGCCCTATTGAGGTGATCGAACAGTTAAATGCAGTCAAATACAAACTTAAATTACCAGGAAAGAGAAAAATAAAGCAAATATATCTCATGAAAGTACTAAAGCCATAGAAAGAAACAGAAATTATATGGTTAGCTTGCAAGATGGAAGTCACACAAAAAAGACCAGGGAATCTCTACTGGATTTACTGCTAAAGGAATCCCTGTCAAAAGTACAAAAACAGGGAAATCAAGAATGTGTGTTAAGGAATAAAAAGTGTTAACAAATTGTCTGGGAGAACTAAACTCATAGTGCAAAATCTAACAACAACACCTGGGGCAAAGGTTAATCCAGGGTCAGAGAAATATTTAGTAAAAGAATTTGAAAAATTCTCAAATTAGGAATAACAGAAGAATCAAAGTGAACGAAGTAGACAATAAGACTAGTTCCTAAAATTGATAGACATATAAAATTCTGTAATGACTTTATTAAACTGAATAACATTTCAGAGTTTGATAGCTATTCAATGTCTAGAACTGATGAGCTGATAAAGAACCTTGAAAAAGTGAGGTTCTGGATAACATTAGATTTGACAAAGGTGTATCAACAGATACAACTTTTCCCCTCTGCTAAAAAAAAACAAGCTTTGTAACCCCTAAAAGTTTATTTCAGTTCATACTGCTACCATGTTTTGCACAGAGCTTCAAAGAAGGACATAGAACAAGATGGTAAAAACTGGAATCACTTACTACCCTGCCTGCTTTTTGCTGTAACAGAAGTTCCCAAGCTTCAACAGGATTTACCCCATTTACATTCCTATATGGCAGGTATCCCTGAGGCTTAATGGTCATAGTAAAGGAGACTTAGAAGGAGGAGAAAACACAATTTAAGAGTGTGACAGCACATTTTATAAACTTGTAAGGCAGGTTAAAAACTTATGCAAATAGTTATGGAACATATGCAAAGGCACAAGCAATATGACAGATTGTGTATAATAACAATGCTAGAATCAGTGAGGTTAAAACAATGGATAGCATGTTAGTTTTAGTTCCCTCTGCTGAAAAATAAGTTTCCAGTAAGATGGCAAGGACCACTGGTGGAGTTAAAGGAATGAATGGACTACAAAGAAAGACAGACTGGAAACTGAAGACCAGAACAAATATAAGACATAAATAAAAAACAGGGAAGGAAGCCGAAGCTTCTGTTGTCAGCCTGGGAGCTGACTTAAGATAGTAATAGTATAGCACCAGGGATTCTACTCCTGCTGTTCAAATAAATGAAACATTGTTTGAGGCCAACAAACAGGAAATTATATCATTCTTAATAAGAACTAGAGGTTCCTTCTGAGCTACCTGATAGAACAGATGTAATACTGCAACATATTAAAACTGTGCCGAGGAAGAAAGTAAACCTAAAGCTGTGTATGATAACAGAGTCCCATAGAAAAGCAATAAGTAAAGAAGTGAAAAACAAAGCTTAAACTAGGAGTTATTGAGCAGCTCCATAGTGAATGGAACAGTCTGATATTGTTGGTCCCTAAGCCAGATAGCTCCATAAGATTTTATAATTTCTGACAACTGACATATCCAGATTTGACACGTATCGATTGCCAGAGTAAAAGCCTCTAACAACATCATTTAATGTGATTCACTAGGAGGAATGTTGTCAGAAGAAAGGATGGAAATCCACATGCCTCAAGACTTTTACTTCTCATGCAGACCCACAGCTGGGAAATTACTAAAGTGTATACCTATTGACTTGCTATCCTAAATCTTATAGACTTTGTTGCATATTTGGGAGACATACATATATCCCCCATTGTTTCTTTGTGAATTGCTTATTCAGTCACTCTTCCCAATCCTTTCTAACCTCCTCTGATTGATTCTTATAGTTATCATGCAATATTTTGCATGCTCTACTAATTATTTCTTTTTTAACAGCAGCTTCTGTTCTAGATTCTGCTAAAAACTCTATCAGTGCTGGTCTTTCTCTTAGGATTCCATCTATTTCTTTCTCTTTGCCTATACTATACCAATCCTTGTTAGGGAAGACAATCTCTATCCTGCAGTCCAACTAAATTCTTGACCTCTTCCCATTCTATTACCTTTCCCTTTCTAATTATTTGCTCCCAATACCATAGTTATTTTACCAGTTTTCTCCTGCCTATTGTCCATATCCCTAATTGCAGTTATCCCTATTGGCAGAATCTCCTTTCATCTTTCCCATGTTGACTTACTTCTTAGAATATTTTAAGCTACTTTATGAATATAATATTCTGCATGGTCATTGTTACTCTCCTTAAGAATCTACATGCAAAATCCCAGTCTCTCCTTGTTTCTTAAGCTTCCCCCTGTTTCATCATCATCCCTTTCCACTTTGAATTATAGGTTTCTGCTTGTGCTATGTATAGGAGTCTTCACTGCATAGCTCTGAAATACCCCTTCAAATCGAATAATTCCAAACAGCCTAGTTCAGTTGGAAGAATCAGCTTATTCCACTTGAATCTTGCCATCTTCCCCTCCTAGATAAGACCCCCTCAGCTCTTTATTAATTGTATCCACAACTTCTCCCCTGGTTGATAAAAATATGCCTGACCTCTGTATAAAACTAAAGGGATTAAAAAAATGTAACTGCTTGTATCTTGCTATCCATATCCATATAACAGAGCTTTCCAGTTTCTCAGTTTTTGTATTATCTTTTGTTTAATCTCTTCCTATATATCCTTCGCTGCCAGACCAAAGTCCTTTTTAATCCATACTCCTAAATGCTTCATTTTATCATGTCCCCATAAATATGGATATTGCTGAATCAGTTTGGGTGTGGGTACATAATTTACAGCTATTGCCTTTATTTTAGCTTCATTAATTTTGTATCCTGAAAAGGTTCGAAACTGCCTCAAAAAACACTGTAAATTCCTTTTCTGGTTTTATCAGGTATAAAATAATACCATCTCCAAACAGAGACAGCTTTTATTGACTACCATACCAATTATATCCTTGAATTTCTGAGTCTCTTATTTTCTTTGCCAGTGGCTCTAAATATAGTGCAAATAACAAGGCGGAAGAGGACACACCTGCATGGTTTCTCAAACAGAAATGATTAGAGAGGAACCTATCTTCTTTAATATTCACCTCCAATCCCTCACATATCCTCCTAATTTACCTTATAATTTTGTTAGGGAATTCAAATGTTTTCATTGCCCTGCTCATAAACTCCCAGCTTACTCTGTGAAACAAGATCCACCAACAACAGTGGTATTTTCTTATATTCAGCTTCCATCTGGATCATCAATGTTGTGTTAATGTTGCCAAATGTTTGTCTTCCTTCCACAAGGCTGGAGACATTTACTTTTGATGGAGACACACAGCTGGGAAATATACACTGCCTCTAACTCACATGCACAGTGTTTCCTGCACTTTATCAACACGAACTACCTGGACCAGATAGTGTGCACTCCAACCAGTGGATCAAACATATTGCACCTAGTACTCACCATCATGGGGCAATGTTGCAACCATTCCTCAACCCCCCCCCCCCCATATCATGTCCTCATTGGTGAGAAAAACCCATCTAAACCCATAATGGTTAGGAAGTATTCTAAAGCCAGCTACATCCTATTAAGTGACAGTTTGACAAAATTCACTGCTCCTCCAAACCCTAAGAACACAGCTACCTGTGCAGAATTATTTATAGAAACACTGTACAAACATGAAATGGATGCATTGAAGCTGCCATACCTATCAAAGGTAAGCCTAGATTTAATACCAAAAACAAACACCACTGGTGGAGTCCTTACCTTGTCAGGTTATATAGCAAAAGAAGAAGTCATTCCCAATATCCGAAAGAGTGACTCTCATAGAGATAAGTGCTCTCTGATTCAACTAAAATAGGAAACTAAGAGGCCTAATAAAGTCCAACGCAATGAATTAAGAGGTCAGGATAGCCTCTCAGACTAAGGACAATCACAAGACCTTCTTCAGCTATGTCAGGAATCTTAAAGGTAACACTCAGTAGTGTGCAGAACTGCTGGTAAATGGCACAATGTTCACTGACCAGGGTGACATAGTGAATCTATAGGCTGATAAATTTTGCTCTAGATTCACCCCCCAACACACTTCCGCCCACTACCTCCTGTGAAATCCCTTCAAGCATATCCCCCCAACTATTAACAGGGAGCAGGTCCTGGAGGTGATTTCTATGGCCAATACACTGCTTCAATGGACCCCGGCAATATCTCTATTTGCCTCCTAAATAGCCTAAAGCAAGACCACTTGAGGAACTCTTCAACTACAGCTTCAAAACAGGTTATGTGTCATTTGAATGGAGGGCTGCAACTGTCATCCTTCTTCATAAGGGTGGGCCATCAACCAATCCTAGGAACTACAGACCCCTCAGTCTGACAAATCTATTATGCAAAGCCATGGAATGAATTACCATGGAAATGATAAATAAGGACATTGGCTACCTACAGACACGAGGCCCCTCCCAGTTTGGCTTTATTAAGGGAAGGTCTTGCTTACTCAACCTGGTAGACTTCTTCAAGAGGGTCACCAAAGCTATGGATGAGGAGAAAACGGTGTATAACACCAACTTGATCAGGCCAAGGCATTTGATACAATGCCTCTCTCAGATATTGACATTTATTTATTGACATTTGTTAACCGGGTTTGTCCAACTGGGCTTGTGGCCCATTTTCAGTGGAGACCCGAGGAGAAAAGCTCCAGTAGTACATTTTAAACAAGTACAATTTTAAACAATATTGATATAACAGCAGTTATAGCAAAAAGATTCACATATGTTGGCTTACATGCATAAAGTTAAAGTTGCATTAAAAAGAAGCTAAGTAACAATTTTACATTGATATAGTTAAATTTAACTGCTTGTATCTTGCTATCCATATCCATATAACAGAGCTTTCCAGTTTCTCAGTTTTTGTATTATCTTTTGTTTAGTCTCTTCCCATATATCCTTCGCTGCCAGACCAAAGTCCTTTTTTGTTGACAAACTCTCAGAACTAGGCATAAATCCCAGCATAACTTGCTTGATTGCTGTCTGGCTTACAGATAGGACCCAAGAAGTCAAAATCATTGAGGCCACCTCCACCAGGAGACTGGTCACCAGTGGAGTACCCCAGGGCTCTGTGTTGATTCCGCTTCTGTTTGGCATCTACTTCTTGGAAGTCAAGGCTAATGTCAAAGGCCTTTGGCTTACCAAGTTAGCAGATGATTGTAAATTAGGAGCTATCATAGATTCCCCCATGACACGAACATCTTACAAGAGGGTGTAACGCAAAGAAATGACAGGTGCCAAAGCCATAGATTAAAACTCAACATGAAGAAATGCATTTTAATGCCATTTAAGAAATCACCCATCCAAGTTAAATATTTCATTGATAAAACACCCCTAAGAGTTGATCTTATAGTTTGGGATATGGGACTATATGTTGACCAACATGTAGCCAAGATAGTAAGAAAATCATTCTATGTTGCCCAACTCATAAGCACAGGTATAGAATCAAGGTCCAATGAAGTTATAGTACCATTGTACTCAGTCCTTATCAGACCCATCATTAGATACAATGCCCTCTTTGGCATGTACCTAACCAGACACTTGCAACAGATGGAACACTGTCAAATGTTCCTCACCAGGAAAATCCAGGGTATGAATACCCTATCCTATACAGATCTTCTTAAGGCCCTATCTCTGTAGTCAGTCTCTTACAGATTACTGAGAGTTGGTCTATGCCTGGCATATAAGGCATCCTCAGATCCAGCCAATGGATCTTTTGCACATCCACAAAAAAGAAGCACTGTAAACAATAGATTTAAGGACCTGAACTTTGCCTGTGACATAAGCTTCCTGTCAATATGAATGAGAGTTCATCCCTGTCCCTGTTCAAAATAAATCTTGATCATTGGATGGGAAATCACAAATTCACCCCCTGATCTGCCCCCCCCATGTCTCTGATGCATAGAGGTCAACAGTAAGTTAATTGATCCCCAACTAACATACCCCCCCACATAACCCTTAGCTACCTCTTATCTAACATGGACTGTCTTTCGGCTTTTCCCAGTTAGGGGTCGCCACAGCAGAACTCCGGTCCGCTAATGATTGGCAGTGAATTTTTTACAGTGTCGAGTTGCCAGCCCGGCGCCCAACCTTCAAGGAAGGCACACCCGCAAGAACCTACCTGCATGTCTTTAAATTCATTTGCCCGTGGGGAGGACATGCAGACTCCACACAGAAGGCGCTCCAGCTAAGAATCGAACCGGAGAACCTCTTGCTGTGAGGTGACAACACTAACCGCTGCACCACCTACCTCTTTTCTAACATACCCCACCATATAGTTATCCAAGGAACTCAGGGACACAACTGGATTAGGTTGCATGGCTAGGTTTGTAAAGACCCTGGTGGCCATTAGCCTAGTATAAACATATGAACCTATGAATGTGTAGCCTGTTGGTGGACCTTGACCAGAAGTGGCTGTTCTTTTAAACAAGAAACATCTTTATTAATTTATTATGTATGACACAGGCAATCATACATTTATATAAATGAAAACAAGCTATATTGAAATAATTTTAGTTGCAAACATTATACATCACAAACCATATTGGCATAATTGTAGTTGCAAACATCATACATCACTTATAATCCATCCAGTCATTGGCAGTCAAACATTACATAGCACATTCAAATCCTGCCTTATTTTAAACCTCGTTCCTCCTCTTCAGGTATTGTTCCCACAATTCTCATTTTATCCTGTGTAATTTGCTCCTACCCTTTATTAAAAATCCCAATTTTAGTTGTTTTATTTCTGTTACTATATTCACTACTTCTAGTACAGTTGGTTTAGACTTTGATTTACATTTTCTAGTAATCACTTTTTTGGCAGCCACCATAACTAGAATCAGCAAAGCCTTACTATGTCTAGTCAATTCCAATTCTGTATCATAGCTCAAAAAATAATTTCCTTAGTTATGCCAATTTGCTCACCCAGTAACTTTGACAAAGCAGTCTGCGGAGAATCTTTAAAGTCTACCAGTGCATTACCATCCCAGAAGATACATTCCCCTTCTCCACTGCACATTTGCTATCTACTTGAGGAAAAAAATCTTGGTGGAGTCTATTGGGGTATAAAAATGCCTGTATAAACACTTCCAAGCAAAGGTCCTAAATCTTCTAGACTGTTGCATATTTGGGAGACATACATAAATCCCCCATTGTTTCTTTGTGAATTGCTTATCCAGTCTCTTTTCACAATCCTTTCTGGCCTCCTCTGATTGATACTTATACTTATCATGCAATATTTTGTATGGTCTACTAATTATTCCTTTTTAACAGCAGCGTTTGTTCTAGATTCTTCAAAAATTCTATTAGTGCTGGTCTTTCTTTTAGAATCTCCCTTTTTCTTTCTCTTTGCCTATACTCTGATATCAAACCTTGATAGAGAAGGCAATCTCTATACTTCAGTCCAAATAAATTCTTGGCTTCTTCCCATTCTATTACCTTTCCCTCGCTAATTATTTGCACACAATACCTTGGTTCTTTTACCAGTTTTCTCAATTAAATTCCAGCCCCTTTTGTCTATTGTCTGTATCCCTAATTGCAGTCATTTCTATTGGCAGAATCTTTCTCCATTCCCATGTTAGCTTAGTTCTTAGAATACTTTCTGCTACTTTATGAATATAATATTCTGTATGGGTTATTGTTATTCTCAGTAAGGATCTACAGCCAAAAACTCTCCTTGTTTCTTGAGCTTCCTTCCTGTTTCATCATCATCCTTTTCCACTTTGAATTATAGGTTTCTGTTTGTGCTATGTATATGAGTCTTAACTATATAGCTCTGAAATACCCCTTCAAATCGAATAATCTCAAACTGCCTTGTTCAGTTGGGAGAATCACTTATCCCACTTGACTCTCGCCATCTTCCCCTCCCAGATAAAATCCTTCAGCTCTTTATTAATTGCTATCCACAACTTCTCCTCTAGTTGATAAAAGTATGCCTGACCTAGTCTAAAGGGACTAAAAACATTTTAACTACTTGTATCTCGCTGTCCATATCCATATAACAGAGCTTCCAATTTCTCAATTTTTGTATTATCTTTTATTTAGTCTCTTCCCACATACCCTTAGCTGCCACACCAAAATCTTTTTAATCCATACTCCTAAGTACTTCGTTTTATAATGTCCCCATAAATATGGATATTGCTGTACCAATTCATGTGTGGGTACAAAATTTACAGCTATTGCCTTTGTTTTTAGCTTCATTAATTTTGTATCCTGAAAAGATATGAAACTGACTCAAAATATTCCACAACACTGAAATGTCCTTTTCTAGTTTTATCAGGCATAAATAATATAATCTACACAAACAGCCAGCTTTTCTTCACTACCATACCAATTCCATCCATCCATCCAACCTCATCCCCTTTTCCCATTTTGCACATGAGGTTGGCATATCACTTCCACAGTGACAATCATCTTGAGCCAAGGTTTACACTGCCGGGTGGCTAGCCCTGCCATGGTCGCTCATTCACACCACTCACTTATGCACACACTCTCACCTATGACCAATTTAGAGAGTCCAATCCACCTACTGCATGTCTTTTGGAATGTAGGAGGAAACTGGAGCACCCATAGGAAACACTAGTGATGACATGCAGACTCCACACAGAAGACACCCCAGCCAAGAATCAAACCAGAGAACCTCTTACTGTGAGGTGACAACGCTAGCTGCTGCACCACCTCGGCCACCCACCATACCAATTATATCCTTGAATTTCTGAGTCTCTTATTTTCTTTGTCAATGACTCTAAATATAGTGCAAATAACAAGGGGGAAAGAGTGCACCCTTGCCTGGTTCTTCTACTCAAACAGAAATTATCAGAGAGGAACTCACCCTCTTTAATTGTCACCTCCAATCCCTCATATATCCTCCTAATCAACCTTATAATTTTATTAGGGAATGCAAATGCTTCCATTGCCTTGCTCATAAATTTCCAGCTTAATCTGTCAAATGCTTTCTCTCTAGCAAGACCCACTAACAACAGTGGTGTTTTCTTATATTCAACTTCTCTCCAGATCATCAATGTTCTGTTAATGTTGCCAAAGGTTAGTATTCCCTACACAAAACCACATTGATTCATGTCTATCAATTCTGGCATCAACTTTGTCATTCTTTTAGCCATTATAGACATAAACACTTTATAATCATGGTTTAGGATTGAAATGGGCCTGTATGAAGCTGGATCTGATGGGTCTTTACCCTTTTTGGGTATTACAGCTGCCATCACGTTCTTCCAGAAAGTTGGTGCTTCTCCTCCTGTCAAATACTATTAAACAAAACCTTCCAGATATTTATCATTTTCTCTCTTAGCTTCCAAACATCCACAGGAATATTATCTATTGCTGGTGACTTTCCTGTTGATTGGTTATACATTACCATTTTTATCTCATCTCCTCGTATCCTATTAAAAATGTGACTTATCTACCTCTAACCTTGGCATATTTAATTCTTCCCTAAACATTTCCATTTGTACCTTTTCTCGATCTCCATATTTATCTGCTTTATACAGAGTTTCATAAAATTTCCAAAATATTTCTAGTACTTCTACAGGATCTCTTGTTATCTTCCTTGTTATAGGCTCCCTATGCTTGGCAACAACCTTTCTACTTTCTGTTACCTGAGTCATTCCGCTAAAAGTTTTTGTGCGCTGGTATTATTATCTAAAAAACAGTTGCTTAACAGCAATCTTTGTAAACTCATGCATATTATCAAGGTAATCTTTTATTTTCTGCTTAACATTCTGTAATTGCTTCTCTTCTTGTTCTGTTAGATTTCCCCTATTCTGCAATACTTTAACATTTGTCAGTCTCTCTAAATAATTTCTGTTGCTTCTTAGCCATATCTGTCTTTCTTTTATTTCCACCCTATTTTTAAACCCCACTTTAATTTTATCCCACTCCATAGCTATATTTTCAGAAGAAACTTCTGCTTTCTCTAATAACTCCTGAATAATTTTCACTATCCATTCCTTAAATTCCTCTCTTTTCAACAGAAAGGTGGAAAAAAGCCCATGTCTCTTTTTATTTTGTTACCCTGCATTTTTATTTTAGTTATTATCAGTGCTTGATCTAAAATAGTTATTGAATGCATATCAAAACTTTTAATTAAATGCACATGTTCCTGTCACATGTAAGTTCTATAGAATAACATGAAAATTCACTCTGAACTTCTACTACTGAATTCATATCTCCCATGCCAAATATTTTCATACATTTGTTCAAAAATCTACTCTCTTTTGTTATATTTTCCCTTCTGTGCCCCCCAGGCACATCTTTCCTACTACAAATCAAATTCCAGTCCCCAACTATTATTTATTTATTTTTATTTAATATTTATTTACTGGGAAAGTAAGCATAAGTAATATTACCTGCTGAAAACTGATTATTTCTGTCAGAATTTTCGTAAGCTCCATTATAGCAGTTTTAGGTGGAATTTAAATATGTACCAGTGTAATCTACCTTCCTTGCCTATAGCCCCTTAGTGCTACATAATCTACCATTATTATCTTTTTATCCTCTTCTATCACTATTGGAGTTACTTTTGCAATTAATATAAGTACTCCTCTTTTCCTTTGTCCCAGGTATTCTGCTGAATAACCACCCTTAAAACCTTTCTTTATCAAATTCACATGTTCAGTTCTTTCCACATGTGTCTCCTATAGCATAGCTATTTGCACTCTACATTTTTTAATACAGTTCACTACTCTTTCTTTTTTGTATATATCTGTGATACCAATGACATTTAAAAACAATATTGAAAGGGTCATTATGTTTAAAAGTTATTATTCCCATCTTTTATCTGTAACAGCTTTTTTTTGTTAAGTATCTAGTTCCAAATTTTGTGTTACATGCACACACTAGTGTTAAGCAGGTTGACCTTTTATACAGTTGTTTCCTGTCATATCCATTTGAGCCTATGCCACATCTTAGAAAACGTTTTGTTTTAATGAAAGCCCTAAAAAAAAAGCACACCCCCAATACACCCCAAAAGTCTATTAACTTATTATTAACAACAAAACTGTGTTCATCTTCAAATATTGAAGTTTTTCCTTCCTAATAGGAACAATTGTTCCAAACTGACAGCCACACTCAGAGACTTGGGTTAACCTAAAGGGAAGGTTATCCATGCTAAGAAGCATGGTACATCCTGTGCTTCTACTAAGTGCTGTCTGGTTTTGTCTTATGTTTATTGCTCTTCCAGAATAAGAAAACATATGAATGCTTTCAGAAAACATTATCTCATAGCCATTGAAAGAAAGACATTAAAAGAAAGAAGTATTATATTTGTATTATCAGATTATCTCCATGGAGACATGAGAACCAGATACAGATTAGTTTCTACCATTATTTATTTATTTGCTAGAGAAGAGCTTTATTATATTCAATGTTGTTTTTTATTTGTTTGCTTTCTCTTAAAACATGTTACTAGATAAAAGCAAGAATCTTAATCCAGTCATTCTCCTATGCAAGAATGAGAAAAAGCACATCACTTTTTCTTGTATCATACTCTTTTGAACAGACTTTTATTATTTTTTTTACATTGCAATGCCTACATTTCTTAAAACTGGACATAGAGAAAGAGAAAAGAAGGAAGAAACAGAGGTGCCTGTTTACTTTAGTATCCCCATTACACTTGCAAATAGCTGAGAAAACTTTACTTTATAGCATGCAGATATCATGCACTACACAAATATTACTGTTAAGAACAAAAGTTTGTTTTACTTACAGTTAACTCTTTCCTTCCTCTTCCCCTCCTAAGTGTTCCTCCAAACATTAATAACATGAGGTAAGGCATATGCTTTAGAGTCCACTTACAAGTTTAACAAAGTCAAAAAAGTCCAATATTTCCCAGTTTTCTTGTTCTGTTGTGTTTCACAAATATAATTAATGCTTTATAATCTTACATTTATTTGTCAATTTCTAAGTTGCTGATTTTATTCCTGTTTATCTCCACTTCCCATATCCAGTCTCTGCTTCCTTTCCAATGTACTCTCAGTTCTTCTAGTCAACTCTTGTGCTTTTTTCTGTGTCTCAATCACTTTCCGTTGAAACACTGGAAAAGGCTGAATGTACAAAAATGGAGACTATATATAATAATAAGTCCAAGTCTCGTGATATTCCCTTTTCTAAGAGACATGGTGATCTCCGAGTTTGTAATATAGCAAAAGTGTGGTGTGAATGGATGCTGACTCCCACAATGGGTGCTGCAGAGGAGTTTGCTTCCCTGCCAAAAAAGAACATTACTAAAGAAAAGGAGAACAGAAGTTGTTGACATTCATTGCTCTCCTTTAGTTTCATTTCTTTCTTTTTTTCACTTATGAGTCTTGTAATTATAGGTCTTAGAATTATGATAGGAAGCCAAATAAGCAAGTATATAGGAGGCTGTGTGTGTGTGTGTGTGTGTGTGTGTGTGTGTGTGTGTGTGTGTGTGTGTGTGTGTGTGTGTGTGTTGGGGGACATGCCCAGATGCAAAAATGCTTTTTTTCTTATGTTGTAAGATTGAGCATTGTCCATTGCCAGCTTTATTTTTTATCTATTTTATCTAATGTGCAGACTTGCATTTCTCTTACTTTGTATATTAATCTATCCTTCAGAAACAACTCTGCATCCCACAAGCTGAAAGGCAAGCAGTGAAAGTTGATGAGTTTTTATAAAGTGCTACTCCCTCACAATGTGTTGGACACTTCAGCATGTTCTCTTCATTGGTTTGGTTTTGCTTTTACATTTCAGCAGCTGCAGAGTTAACAGAAGGGCATTGTACAGTCTGCAGGAAGAGCAGCGAAGAGTCTTCCAGATAAGACCATGTTGCATGAAATGTTGCTGGACTGTCTGCTGTCTGTGTTCTTTCTGATGTAACTGCTCAAGGAAGGATATGGTGCATTATGCATATGAATGCCACTCTCAGGCCCGTCCATGTGTTTTTGTCTGCATGGCTGTAGGAGTTTGATCCCAAATGCCATCTGTGTTTGGTGTCTGAAGTCCTTTTGGACTTCTTTTTTTCCTGAATCTGAACACCTGTTGAATAGCTGGGCTAGTGCTAATCCATTCTGCAAGTTAACCTCAGTAGTCTGCATCATCAGCAGTAAGGATTAGAAACTGCAGCCAATCCTTGTCAACAGCATCACACAGTTACCTTATTATCAACAGTAGTGCTCTATGTAGTCTCTATGCTTCATTGTTCCACCCCCCACATAGACAGACAGACAGTCAAACACACACATCTTTTGATAACAAGTATAACCCTAAGCTCTTTACTCTATATGTGTACCAAAATATCTGGAGAGAGATTAGGATAATGGTGTGACATACACAAATCTTGAGGGCTGAATAACAGAAAAACAAAAAAGAGCACACTTGAAACTAGACTCAAGATTAAAAGGTAGAGTTCTTTACTGAGTGCTTTCATCTATGTCAAAGTATAAAGCTTTCTTCAGAATTGTACAGATTCTGAAAAAGCCTCTGTAATTTGACATAAATGAAAGTGCTTAATTAAGAGATTTGCCTTTTAATCGTGAGTCAAGTTTCAACTGTGTTTTGTTTTTTAACATTGTGACAAAAAATGCACTGTGGTGGGAACACTATGATTTGTTCAATAAGATACTGTTGACTTTTGTAGTATTGTGTATCTTTAACAAAAATCGTGTATTACTTGATGTTTCAAGACATCGGTTGTTGTTTCATTGCATATGCTGTCTGTTACAATCTCAATAGCTGTGTGACTTAGAAGAAAGGAAAAATATGACTTTGTTCTAATATTACTTTTCTGTTTTTTCCAAGTCTGTGCAACCTTGATTGTACTACATTTGGGGATTGAGGGTGTGGGGGCAGAGCTTGCACATTAGGGAGCAAGGAAATACAGTAAGTTGGTTTATTTGTTTCTTGTGATATTTTGATTCATAGCTTTCAGTGTTTGAATTTGTGCAGTGTTTAGATGCTTGAACTGCATCATTTTGAGTCTGAATTTTTTAAGTCTTGGATAGATCTCTGGGGTTATTTGATTTATACTGCCCACTTTCCAGAAAATATTTGGATTTAATTGCAACGTGATTATAAATGTAAATCACTCGATCTCTGGACTCTGTCCCTAGCTTCATCTTGAGTCAATGACTGAAGTGTACTGCTACATGTCCTTATATTCACCACTGCAGTATTCCTTACAAATGGGATTCCCTGCCGTGAAGCCCACCATCTGGCCAGTTTACCAAAGTCTACCATTGCTTTAAGGAACGCTGAATGTCACCTGCGCACTCCTTCCATGGAGTAGGGCATAAAGGTGATGTTCAGACATACCATCCTCAGAACTTTTTTGCCACCAGTCCAAACTCTGTTTTAACCATTGGCCTGTTACCTCTGTCCATTTTATTTCTCTCATTTTTCTGTTTGTTGGCTTTCCTGTGCTTACTCCTGTTTGCTGGAGTCTTCACAGTTGCAGATAAGTATCCAGTTGGGTTTTTGGTTACTTTTTCTGTTTGTTTTCTGCTGTTTGGGGTTAATGTCATCCAGAAAGGGTAAATGGCAGTGTGGGAGACTGATTCCCCATAAAGACCGCCATGATAAGTGTCTTTTTTGCCTAGGTGCTCATGACCATACGCCTTGTTCAATTTGGAAGGCGTTTGTCCCCAAAACTCTTCATAGCAGGCTTTCTTTCCTTTCCTTGTATCTTGAGCACCAGCGTCTTAAGCTTCTTGCTGCAGATACTATGGATGGAACTTCCTGCCCCGAGGTTCAGCTGTCAGGGAAGAAGGTACATACGATAAGACCGGAATCTTCTTCTGTCTAGCCTCTGCTGGAAGTTTCTCCTGAGGTTATTATGCACCCAGAGGCTCACCTGATTGTTTTGTCAGATTCCTCTACCACGTCTGGGTTGGAAGCCAGTGAGGATCTGACAGGCAGCATGTCCAATGAGGCTTTGCAGACGTCTGTTTTGGGCATTCAGAGGGAACCACGGTTGATTGTTTCCACGGGATCTAGAGGGGTTCTGCAGTTTCTCTTTAGGGAAGAGGTTCCTACTGTGGTAGTGGAATGTCATCCTGAGTCTGGGCCTTCTCAGGTTTCTAAGATGGATGTCCCTTAAAAAAGAAACAGAAAACTAATCATGTTTCTTCTGCTCCTAGGGATACACAAAGTGAGTGGCAGGCCTTTACTCAGGGGTTATTTAATGCTTTACTGTCACTGAGGCCTCCTCAAGGGGTTTCAGTTCCTGCTTCTCCTTAGTCCTCCTCTTCCCCTAAAAGGCCCAGAGGATTCCATTCTTCTGAGGTGGATTCTGATGATGACTCCCTTGCTTATTATACCCAGATTCTTTCTCCTTTAGACTACAAGTCTGAGGAGGAGGATTCTCATACTCTAGATAATCCTTCTGAGGAAATTTCCTTTGGGGACATGATCTCTAGGATGATGGAATTTTTTTAAGTGGGATTGTGCCCAGGTTTCAGATATCCATAAGAGGTACTATGATCTACTGCAGATGGAATCTCCTAAACCTGTGGCCATGCCTCCTGCCTTGTCTGATTTATTGGATGTTTTTTCCAATGCCTCTAAAGCCCTCTATTCCCAGGGAGTCTGATAGGTTTTATAGGGTGCTTGAGGATTGTTCCTTTTTTGTTTAAATGTCCTGCTGCTGATCCCTCTGTGGCGTCTGTCACCTCTGATAAGCCATCTCAATTGCTTCCTTCATCCAAGTTATTGCCTTCTGACAAAGACAGTAGAACCATGGATAGGCTGAGTAAGAAGGTTTATACTTCAGCCACTGTAGCTTTTAGGACTACTAATTATCAGACCCATGTCTCTAGGTATGTTCTGGCTCTTCTTTCTCAGGCTTGTCAGATTCTTTTTGATCTTCTAGACTCTGAGAGTAAATCTTCTGCTCTTTCCTTGCTTGGGACTTCCTCTCAGGTAGTTTGTCATTCTATCAAATATAGTTATGATGCAGCATATGCCTCGTCTAGGGCTGCTGCTTCTGGTTTGGTTCTGAGGAGATATTCATGGCTTTGGCTTCAACCTTTGCCCAATGATATTAAGGATAAATTGATGGCAGCTCCTCTGGATAATTTTCTTTTGTCCTACTACTAGGAAATCCTACTTATCTAAATGGAAGAGGTTTTCTAGTTGGTGTCTTTCTCGTGACCTGGACCGACTTTCTGTGGATATTCCTTTGGTTCTCTCTTATTTGTGTGAGTTGCTCAATGCTGGTTTGGCCTATTCTTCTATTAAGGCCCACTTATCAGCTCTTTCTGCTTGTCTGCCTTTAACTCTCCCATTAGCTTCTAGATTTGAAGCTAAGCAGTTTCTTAAAGGCGTCCTTAATATTATCCTCCCAGGAAGCCTTTTCCTCCTCCCTGGAATCTTAATTTCGTTCTGGAAAAATCGACTCAGGCTCCTTTTGAGCCTGCTGTTTCGGCTTCCTTGCAACATTGTTCTCGGAAGACAGTTCTTTTGTTAGCTCTTACTTCTGCCAGATGGGTGTCTGAGTTGCAAGCCCTTATGTTTTGTCCACCTTTTTTGATATTTCATGAGGACAGGGTGTCCTTGATTACTAATCCTTCTTTCATGCCCAAGGTGGTTAATGAGTTGTCACTTAATGAGTCTATTAATTTGCCTACTTTTTTCCCCTCTCCACAATCTGACTGTGAGAGAGTACTGCATACCTTAGATGTGCATAGACAGCTCAGAATTTATTTGGATAAAACTAAAGCTATCAGAAAATCTGACCAGTTATTTGTTTCCTTTCATCCTAGGTCTTTAGGTTTGGCTGTTTCCAAGCAAACTATTTCCACTTGGATTTCAAAGACTATTTCCTTTTGTTACACTTTTCATAACGAGAGCCTTCCTTCTTATGTAAAGGCTCATTCCACTAGAGCTGTGGCTTCTTCTGGTGCTTTTTTCTAAGGCTTAGATGCTAATTCTATTCTTGAAGCTGCTACCTGGACTTCTCTGCATACCTTTACCAAACATTACCAGTTGGATGGCATCTCCAGAGCTACAGCTGGTTTTGCTGCTGCCATTCTTCATGGCTTCTTGGAGGGCTGTGCTGCTTCCTCCTCCCAGGTTTCTTCTTGAGCTTTGGCACTCTCGCACTTGTAAGGAATGCTGCAGCAGTGAATGTAAGGGCATAGTACAGTTGTGTAAAATCTTACCATAACGGTAGATGTCCTTGCCTTCACCACTGCAGTATTCACTCCCTCCCTTCACCCCCTGGTCTTTTTTCCTTCCTGGATGTGCAGGTTCTCCTTGGTTTTCCTTGGACTGCTGTTCCTCCTGGGTCAATCAGTTCTGAGGATGGTACGCCTGAACGTCACCTTTATAACCTAACCCCTAGCCCTAGCAAGGAGTGTGCAGATGATATTCAGCATACCTTAAAGCAGTGGTAGACTTTGGCAAACTGGCCACATGGTGGGCTTCATGGCAGGGAATCCCATTTGTAAGGAATACTGCAGCAGTGAAGGCAAGGACATCTATTGTTATGGTAAGATTTTACACAACTGTACTTTCTGCCTAACACTGTTTCCCTTAAATCATGCCTGTTTTCCCCTAGGTGCTCCATCTACCCTCACCCCCCCCCAGTGACATTCAAGCTTAATCTTCTCAGAATCAAGATGATTTGTTCCCTAGCACTGGGAATTCCTCAGATATGCTAGGGAGACAGTCATCCGGAATTACCATCATTCAGCAGACTTTGGGGAGTTCATTTTCTCATCAGAATCCTAGCAATAAGACATTTGTGTGAGTCCCTAACTCCACCCCTAGGTCAGGGAACAGTCTACTTGCATCACCATGGGGGTTCACAATGCCCTCTCCCTCTAAGTGCACTCTCAAATGATAGGTACTACCAAGAGGTGATTTGGTGAGTTAAATTCTGCCCAACTGTAAGATCGCCATTCCTCCAAGGGACTGTGGCTATGTACACACCCACACACATAAATATAAACACACACATACATAACATAAAAATCCCTCCAAAATACTAACCAGTTAAGTTAAAGTGACAGTTTCCCAAAACATTCATATAGCTGCATATTCTCATTTACACAGTGCATATAAATATATGTATTAAACATCACTGAAACCTATATATAAAAATGTTTTTAAAAACAATGCTAAAATACATATATCAAGGGCAAAACCAAAAAGTTAGTGTTTAAGCTTTTTAGTCTTTAACACTGGTTTAAGAGGGACCATATCATTTAACCCAGACCCTCGATGTGCCCCTAAACGCAAAATCCATTTCAATTCAGTGGATTCAGTGTTATTTACTATGACACGCATCTTAGCACTATCTGATTCAGCCTGAAGCACTTGAAACAGGAACTTATGTCTATCACCCTCCATTAACAAATGCTTTGCAATAGCACTGAAGTCTTGGCCCTTCCTTACACAATACATATGATCTCTGGTTCTTTCCCTAAGCCGATGATTAGTTTTTCCCACATAGAATTTAAAACAGTACTCTCAGCGGGCAATGTATACTACATTTCTAGTATTACAATCAGCACTACATTTAATCTGCCAAAGATGCATAGTGTCAAGATGCCCAAAATATTTAGATTCATCTATGAAAAAACAGAATGTACAATTTCCACACCTTCGTATTCCAATATTCATAGTAATGGAAGGTCTATTATTCCTGGGGTAACACAACTGTTGCTTAAGGTTCAACCTATTCTTAAAAAGAAATTTAGGTCTATTTCCTACTATTCCGTTAGTCTCATCGTCTACAAGAATAATGTGCCAATTCCTGTTTACTATGTGTTTAACTAAACCTATGTCATGAGTATAGTGCAAAATCATAGGAACTATTGAACTCTCATCTACTTTGTGTCTCAAGACATTATTCCCCTCAGAAAAACAGGGCTTCCCCCTTCCTTTTTTTTTCATGTCTTACTCTTGAATAAGCACAATTAATTTTCTTTCTTGAATAGCCTCTGTTGACAAAGGCTTCATTCAGGCTTCCCATTGCCTGTTCAAAATAAGTGTCTAAAGATGACTCGATAACCTTAGTGCTTGTTCTTCCACTATTCTCTTAAATGTATGTGGTGGGTGCATTGCTATATCTTTCCAGAAATGAAGGGTGATAGCAATCCTTCCTGTATATACAAGTATGCAAATCTAATCCTTCTTGAAATACTGTTACATCCAGGAAATGAATCCTTGATGCTGAACTCCGACTTGTAAACTTCAAAAATTGACTACTATTGTTTAAATATTCAACATAATGCACAAGTTGCTCATATTCATCTTTCCATGCTATAAAAAGGTCATCTACAAACCTTCTATAAAATTTGACAATGGAGTCACCCCCTACTTGTATAACATCCATCTACCGTTCCATCATTACAAGGTTAGCGTATGAATTGGCGCAGCTGGTACCCATTGCCACTCCAGTTACTTGCCAATAGTATTTCTCATCAAAGAGAAACATATTGTGTTCTAATACCAACTCAAGGATCATACATATAAAATCTACTTTATGCTCATCATGCTCCATGCCTAAGTAGACATCTTTTAACCATTCTTAAACCTTCTGTGTTTGGAATACACATGAAGAGGGATGCTACATTTAAGGTTACAAACAAATCGAACTTACTGTGTGCTTGACCTGATGTGAAAGCATATAAATTAACAAGGAAGTGCTCTGTGTCTCTTAATACAACTTGATGCCCTTCTAAAACTTTTCTAAGCCCCTTATCCAAAAATACAGAAATCGGCTCAGTGAGCCATGCTGCACACGCCACTATCGGTTTAAATTTAGGTTTAAGAGGATCTTTATGTATTTTGGGAAGACCGTGTATGCGAGGTATAAGGAGATTATTCGCAGTGAAATGATTCAACATTTCTTTGGTCAAATACTCCAGACACATACTTTCATAAAGAGTCCTATGAACACTATTAATCATTCTTTGAATATCTTCCATAGTAACAGGTTTGTACACATTCAAATCAGAAAGCATACTTTTCATTTCATTAAAATAAAAAATTGAATCTAATAAAACTACAGGCCCACCCTTGTCAGCTGGACGAATCACAATGTCCTTATTGTTCTGCAAGTTAACTATGGCAAGTTGCTCAGCTTTAGTCAAGTTACCAGTTTCCTTAACATGCATATTGTTAAAACTGTCATACAATTCATTCTAGCTGGCTTGTAAAAATATTTCAACATCTGATGGCAAAACAGGCACAAACAAACTTGGTTTTCTGTAAATAAATACATTTCCATCACTTTCGCCCTTGTAAACCTTTCTCAAAGCTACATTGCATGCAAAAAGCTGTAACTGTATTAACACATCACTAAAGTCTGATTTCATAGTGGGAATAAAGTTCAAACCTTTCGAGAGTAAGGAACTCTCAGCTGATGTCAGTTCATACTGTGAAATGTTCCACACTAAACCTGCCCTTCGAATCCCCACATTTTCTTCAGTGTTCTCGTTTGTGTACTCACAGATGGATCTTTCCTTTTCTGTTCTCCTGCCTGCACACCTGTGTCAAAAGACCTCTTGTGTGCCGCTCGAAATGGCAGGGGAAATATGGCAAAAAATCTGTTCTGCCCTAATAGAATTTTAGGTCTCATCACCGGCCCGGATTCAACCATGGGAGGGGCCGAGTCCACGTTTTGTGCTGAAGGTATTTGGACCAATGGGGTTGAGTGTACAGATGGAGGCAGTTCCCATCAATTTAATATTGATCACTGGCTCAGGGTTGGATATCACATCCACTTCTCTCCTCTGATTGGAAGCCTGCTCAATTACTGCATCCACAATTGGTCTCAACAGTAGCTGGAGTAGCCCGATTCCTGGGCCAAGTGAATACATGTTGATGCGAGAAGTCATAAATGTCTCTCACAAGTTTTTTTCTTTTTTTTGTTGCAGAAGCTTACCTTCTTAAGCGGTCACTTTCTCAAGCAGCTCATTTAAATAAATGTCTGCCCGGTCATCACCAAGGGCTTGTTCAATCTCAGACTGCCAGTCAATTACATTGTCACACAGTTCCTTCTCCATTGGCTGGAAAAAGTTTATAAGCAGCTGCATATACTGACTACTAGTTTGTAAATTAATTTTTTGCCATTTGGCCAACAGCTGTGGAAAGGTATTACCATAGGTAGGCATATTCAAGACCCTGAGTCCTCTAGGAACAACACATTTGTTTAGACAGGCTTCAAAATGATACCACTGGTATTGGTGCCTTTTGTATTTAAACAAGTCATTCTCAAAAGTTCTTTTCAACTCACGTATCCTAATATCAGGTACCTTGTCTTGCACAAAAGCTTCAGTTGGATCAGGAAGATCGCCTGTCAACAACGAGTTATGTTGTTCCATTAAACATACACCCAGTCTCTTATTTACCAGCTGTGTACTGGATAATAAAATTTCACCTTCAGCATTTCTAATATTGCCTATCATCATACTCACAACACCAGAGCGTATCAAAGCAAACAGTCCAATAATCCCACAAACCAAGGTGTAGTGATTAATTCAAGTAGATCCATAAAAATCCCAGTAGTGAAGGCAACAAACAACTTCTTTTAAAACAGTACGACTTTTATTCAGTGTAAGCGCTTTCATAATGTAACCATTACTTCTTCAAATACAAAAAAACTGTATAAAATGCTCAGAATTTTATATACAAGTCAATAAAGCACTTCCAATCAGATAACATAAAAATCCCTCCAAACTACTAACCAATTAAGTTAAAGTGACAGTTTCCCAAAAACATTCATATAACTGCATATTCTCATTTACACAGTGCATATAAATATGTGTATTAAACATCACTGAAACCAATATATACATTTTAAAAATTTTTTTTTTTTAAAAACAATGCTAAAATGCATATATCAAGGGCAAAACCAAAAAGTTAGTGTTTCAACCTGAAGCACTTGAAACAGGAATTTATGTCTATCACCTTCCATCAACAAATGTTTCAGGTACTTCAGGTTGAATCAGATACTTGTAGGATGGGTGACATAGTAAATAACACTGAATCCACTGAAATTAAATGGATTTTGCGTTTAGGGGCACATTGGAGGTTTGGGTTAAATTATATGGTCCCTCTTAAGCCAGTGTTAAAGGCTAAAAAGCTTAAACACTAACATTTTGGTTTTGCCCTTCATATATGCATTTTAGCTTTGTTTTTTAAAAAAATGTATATATGAGTTTCAATTATGTTTAATACACATATTTATATGCATTGTGTAAATTAGAATATGCAGTTATATGAATGTTTTTGGGAAACTGCCACTTTAACTTAACTGGTTAGTATTTTGGAGGGATTTTTATATTATCTTGCTGGAAGTGCTTTATTGACT
Organism: Protopterus annectens; assembly: GCF_019279795.1. Taxonomy (NCBI): domain Eukaryota; kingdom Metazoa; phylum Chordata; order Ceratodontiformes; family Protopteridae; genus Protopterus; species Protopterus annectens. Next base: position 208,461,145 of record NC_056733.1, read on the forward strand.
TGTATATAAAATTCTGTGCATTTTATATATTTTTTTGTGTCTGAAGAAGTAATGGTTACATTATGAAAGTGCTTACACTGAATAAAAGTCGTACTGTTTTAGAAGAAGTTGTTCATTGCCTTCATTGCTAATTTGTAGTTTTAGTTGGTTTAGGTCAAGTCAATTAGATATATGGTAAAAGTTTATTAATTTGGCAGAAATATGATTGGTTTTCAAATTGATCTAAGTCTGTTATCATTTTGGTAGTGGTACTGCTATGGAGGCCATTAAATTATAGAATGGAGCTGCTGTGGTATAACTCTTGCAAATAATTACTTTTATGGAGTTTAGAAGGATGAAAAACAAATTATTACAATTCTCAGTGATAAACCATTGAAGTTAAGGGACCTGGGTTACTTAACATAATCAACCAGATGTCATAATGTCTATTCAGCTGTTGGAGGAATTGATTTTGGAAGTTTATGTGACATTAACAGTATGTCAGACCTAGATGAACTGCAGGATCAAGCTTGAAGAAAAATGTTGTGTTTCATTAGAATACCAGTTAAGGAAGAAGGTCAGGACTGTATTATAGCTGTAAAAGCTGAGAAGGCTGTGTGCTCAGTTGATTCTAGAAATGTGGAAAATGCTAGAATTTTTTTTTATTAGGGTTATTAGTTGATGGCCCTCAGAATGCGTCCAATTTTCAGTTTAAATATTTTAAGGAACAATTTTACCACATATTTGGCATCTAGGTAAAAGATGTTACTTAAGTAAAGAGAAAATGTATTTATAAAAGTATTTTCCTAACACACATTATTGGCTTCATAGATGTGGTAATGGCCATGGATAAGATCTCTCAATATGTTCCGGGATAAGCCATTAAAAATGGGAAGGCATGTAATCTAGAAATGACTCAAGGTTCTACAAAGGTGGGGATGAACTGGAATTCTTTTAATATTCATTGTATAGTCTGGACTGGCCTTTATGTTTTTGAAGCTTAATTGGCAATTATTTGAAAATATTGTTGCTTTCTTCTTCTCTGTATTAATTATTATGAAATATTAAAGGACTGTGTGGTTTTGAACTCTGATTGTTAAAATGTAGTTCAATGTGGAATAGTGTGTTTAATCTGATTGTTAATGCTGTTTTATAATTATTGTGCATTTAATAAATTCATTGAGGCGGGAGAGACTGTCTGTTGCTCAAGGATAAACATAGTCTCCCTTTTCCACGTTGAAGATGGAGTTGGAGTGTGGCATTATCTAGCTTAACTGGAGCCTTTATAAGCATCTAGGATGTGATTGACTACAGAAGTTGGTTTAAACTGTATAGTATGATGTGCTTTGTAGATGTAAAGTGTGTGTTGTTCTGCCATTCAACTATGTTTTTGATTCATGAGCTATGCATTCATCTTTTTTGGGGTAGAGTATGCCTCTTAGCGGGGGAGCTAATGGTTCTCTACTTAGGTAAGCTCTTACCCTGGCAGGAAAGGGTTGTGGCACATGTTGGTAAGACTTAAGTTAAAATTCATTGTGCAGTGCAGAACAATGATATCTGAGTTCTAATTACCAGATGATTATATTTTAAAAAATTATACCTCATGAACATTTCAGCAAAAAGTTGTTAGGAAAGGAACATCTCTGATCTTCTCCAGAGCATAACCTATCTTCAGGAGCAAAATGAGGGGTTCACTCCTACTGGAGAAGGCTTCTAACCTAATAGGGCATCAGTCTTACATGAAATAGTTTTGAGTTTACAGTGTGACCAACTAGGAGGCTGATGATGGAATTGTGAAGTAACAAGGGCTATATTTGGTAACAGAATCATGTATGATTTATGGGTTTCCAAGCTGTGTTTGTTTTACCTACTCTGTCATTTGATTCTACCATTTTAGAGTGTTTTAATTGTCTGCGCTGAGATTGCTGTCCTGATCACATTAATTTTTAATTTTCTTACTTTTTCAGCTTAAGTTTTCAGTAGTATTCAAGCCTTTTATGAGGGTGAACTGCTGTTCTTGCACTTATTCATGTTGTCTTTATAATAAGGATTGCCACTTGTCAAGTTAAAGCTTGCATATTTATAGAAAGTGCAGTAGTATTTGACCTAGTCATCACAAGTATTTCATACCTCCAAAGACTTAAGATATCTCTAATCTCCTCACAGTCCTACCACTTATTTTCCTCCTCCTTTGTTTCATTTGTTTTCTTCACCCTTTCACCGTCCATACTTTATTATTGGTAATACTGTCCTACTTACTTATTCCAATGTATCATTTCTTCTCTCGTTTGCGTTTTTTAAAATTTTAAAATATTCCTTTTTGTAACTGCATTATCTCATTTGCATTGTTTTAGATACCTGTTGTAGAATTACTGTCTTCTTGAAATTTTAGTCTTTTTACATGCATGCTGTGGTTAAGTATTAAACTTGTTAGTTTTAGTGGACTGAACTTGAAATAGGTCCAGCTGGATTTGGTGTGCTATATTGATTAATAGTTTTAAATAAATGGATGAATAAGTAAAGTAAAATAATATAGTATGATATGATATAATATGATGTAATATAATATAATATAATATAATATAATATTTTTGTTGTGTCTTTCGGCTTTTCCCAGTTAGGGGTCACCACAGTGGAACTCTGGTCTGCTAATGATTGGCAGTCGGTTTTTACGTGCCGAGTTGCCAGCCCTAATGCAAAACCTTCAACGAAGGTACGCCCATTTACGCATGTCTCCACACAGAAGATGCTCTAGCTGAGAATCGAACAGGACAACGTCTTACTGTGAGGCACCGCAGCACCACCACCGCAGTATATAATATAATATAATAATATAATATAATATAAATGAATAATTGCCTAGGAGAACGTTCACAACAAAAAACATCAAACAGCCTCAAAAGAGATTACATTCATTGCTACCTCAAATAATATAACTAAAATGACTGCAGGTGTAAAACAATAGTTAACATTTGCGATCACCAAAAAACAAAGAAAAAGCAGCAAGCTCTCCATGCCTCCAAAAACTAAATATTCTAACTCCAGTGTTGTACAACAATGAAGAAAGGGAAAATTCTTTGAATTATGTAACAGTCACTCTCTTGAAGTTCAACAGTTAAATAATTCGACCAACTATACTACCAATTAATTTAAAAACATTTTCTAACACGCAATAAATGCTTGCAACAGCATATAAAGTAATGTAATATAGTATAATAAATATAGTATAATGTAATGTAATATAATATAATATAATATAATATAGCAATAACCCACGCCTGGGTGTGGGTAATGCTAAATTTACCCACGGTTAGCATGGTTTGGTCCCGAGGAAGCCCGGGACCAAACAAAGCCAACCGTGGGTAAATTTAGCATTACCCACACCCAGAAGTGGTTATTATTATACATGACATTATTTAAGAAAAGAAACTATTACTTTTCTTAAATAATGGCATAGTATAATGCCTGTTTACTGCCCTTCCGCAGATGTCTGGCATCCGGCAGTTCTGATGTACTGCGCGCCTGCGCGGTACATCAGAGTTGAGCAAAAGCAACGGAGAAAGCAAGATCTCCGTTGCTTTTTAGTGTTTCGCTATGTTAAATGAGTTTAACATAGCGAGACAGTTTAAAATAAGCAACGGACATCTCCGTTGCTTATTTTAAAACTGTCTCGCTATGTTAAACTCATTTAACATAGCGAACACTAATAGCAACGGAGATCTTGCTTTCTCCGTTGCTTTTTTTTAAAACACTGCCTCGCTATGTTAAATGGGTTTAACATAGCGAGACAGTGTTTTAAAAAACCTAGTTATACTAATGGAAAAAAGTCCGGGCGACCGGACCTTTTTCCATTAGTATAACTCGATTTACAATGGGCACGCTGGCCAATCAGCGTGCACGTTTTGGGGGGATCATGGTATAATATAATATAATATAGTAGAGATTTATGCCTTGAGGCTGTCTGTATGGCAAATCTTTGAATGAAAGGGTGATATGATTGAGCAGAAGAGTATGCAGCCAAGTGACTGTGTTGTCTTAAGAACACATATCAGGCATTTTTTGTTTGGGTAGATACTTAAGGATGACATTTGTGACTGGAACTTGAGGCGGAAATAATACTCCACTTTGTAAAAAGCCATAATTATGCTATTTTTCATGTGCTATATTGGCTCTGATGAAGATTGAATCACAATAGTAAGTTAAAAAAGCATATTATACCATGATCCCCCCAAAACGTGCACGCTGATTGGCCAGCGTGCCCGTTGTAAATCGAGTTATACTAATGGAAAAAGGTCCGTCATGACTTTTCCATTAGTATAACTAGGTTTTTTAAAACACTGTCTCGCTATGTTAAATGGGTTTAACATAGCGAGACAGCTTTAAAATAAGCAACGGAGATCTCCGTTGCTTATTTTAAAGCTGTCTCGCTATGTTAAACCCATTTAACATAGCGAGGCAGTGTTTAAAAAAAAAAGCAACGGAGAAAGCAAGATCTCCGTTGCTTTTTTTAGTGTTTCGCTATGTTAAATGAGTTTAACATAGCGAGACAGTTTTAAAATAAGCAACGGAGATCTTGCTTTCTCCGTTGCTTTTGCCCACAGCTCTGATGTACTGCGCAGGCACGCAGTACATCAGAACTGACGCGGATGCCAGACATCTGCGGAAGGGCAGTAAACAGGCATTATACTATGCCATTATTTAAGAAAAGTAATAGTTTCTTTTCTTAAATAATGTCATAGATAATAATAACCCACTTCTGGGTGTGGGTAATGCTAATTACCACGGTTGGCTTTGTTTGGTCCCTCGGGCTTCGCCCTCGGGACCAAACCACGCCAACCGTGGGTAAATTTAGCATTACCCACACCCAGGCGTGGGTTATTGCTATATTAATGAGTGGGAGACATCTGGTGAGCTGGGGATTCCATATGTAGTGAAGCCACTTGTCAAAAGATAAAAATGAATATAAATGGAATGTTCATGGTGACCTGTATGTGATGAAGTTTATACTGCACAAGTCACAAGTTTCTAGATAGTTTTGAATGACATTGCAGGTATAAGGCTATTTTTATCTCTCTACTGCACAAGTGCATAAGCTTAATATTTAATTATCCATTATTATGCTGACTTAGAAGTCAGTCTGTTTAAGACAAAACAATTATATTTATAGAAATGTTGGATTGTGCATCTTTGTATTAATTGACTGGATTACACTTGTTTCACTATCTGTGTGGTATTTTGGAAAGATTTTAATATTTTCAACTGTATACTAAACCTTACAGCAAATACAGTTTAAAAATACCTGAGCAGCAACAAGACTATGACCATTGGAAAGTACCTGGTGAGTTTCTATTCTTATCTGGTCAATCTTGTCGATGAAGAAAAACAGCAACATCTTAACCAGGGGCAGAAAACACTTTCTGCTTAGTGAGACCGGCCTGATTGTACATTTCGTCAAATATCCTAATATTATTGCCTATTGGTTAATCCTGGCAGAAATCTCCATTAACAGAAAGACTGGATTCTTATGGAAGATTTGGGTAAACAGGATAGTGCTCATCCACTTTATGATTATCCTTTGGAAGACCACTCTGTCTAGACTAGTACTGAAACCATTCCATAACTTTAGTGAATATGTAGCGTTCAGTATAATTCCAATCCAGTGATCCCAGCAGTGTGAAGTTACTGCAAAGCATTGAGATCATGAAAAACAGTAATCCAGAGGTTAAAATTACTGAAAAATAAACAACTAAACAGAATATGTGGTACGCTGCTTTATGCAATAATCAAAGAATCTTGTGCTGTAGGATTAGGAAACTCTGAGATTCATGACTTTGCTATGTGTCCCAAAACTTTTTCTCTAAACTTGAAGAGCAAGATATTTTTTTTTATTACATATAACAATTGCTCTTTGAGGAGAGATCTGGATTTGCTTGGATTTCTATAAAGTTATCTGCTTCACCTGTAAAGCCTAATACTGTAACAATGAGTGAAGGTACTGATGTAGGTGGAAAAAGACTTCCAAATAAATAGAATTTTATCATGTGCTTTCTTTGGTTCTTTGTGACCGAAAGCCCAACAAGGAAAATATGTTGGTAGTAGAAGACTTGCTTTTAATATAAACACTATATATAAGATTTCCATAAAGGGGGGAGAGAGAGGGAAGTTTTACTGTTACTTTGACACCCCCCCCCCTTTACAACTACTGCAATGGTAACTTATGTAAGCACTTCTCTTCTTTGGGGAAGGTTAATAAAACAGTAAATCACAGATTTAGACAGAATACTAAGCAGTATTTAGTTATCCCTGGGAGGTAGACATTCTCAGGATCCACTGCACCAAAGCCATGACAAAAGCTGTCCGACCTCTACACTTTACTTCTAACATTTATCATTTGGTAAAGGTGTGGACAGAAGTACATGTTACATCTTCTAAGATACCACAGACATAAATATTTCTAAAATATTCTGCTTAAGTAGCCGTTGCTGCCACAGTGGTGCATGGTCAAGCAGGACCTTGCAGATGTTTATTGTACCAGTGGTGCATGGTCAAACAGGACCTTGCAGACGTTTATTGTACCAGTGGTGCATGGTCTAACAGGACCTTGCAGATGTTTATTGTACCAGTGGTGCATGGTCAAACAGGACCTTGCAGATGTTTATTGTACCAGTGGTGCATGGTCTAACAGGACCTTGCAGATGTTTATTGTACCAGTGGTGCATGGTCTAACAGGACCTTGCAGATGTTTATTGTACCAGTGGTGCATGGTCTAACAGGACCTTGCAGATGTTTATTGTACCAGTGGTGCATGGTCAAACAGGACCTTGCAGATGTTTATTGTACCAGTGGTGCATGGTCTAACAGGACCTTGCAGACATTTATTGTACCAGTGGTACATGTTCGAACAGGACTTTGCAGATGTTTATTGTACTTATCAAAGCAGAAGGTAATGCAGTCAGCAACATTGGTTACAAGCAGGCTTCCTGTCCCTTTCTTGAAGTAAATAAAAGTAGTTCTTTTTTTTTTTCCGATGGACATCTTGTGTATGCTTTAGATGGTCTTCTTCATTTTCATAATTTGGATAGAAGCCTAGAAGTTTAATACATTGCTTGAGAGATACAGCAGAAACACTTTGGGCATGAAGGAGGAATTAGTTGTCAAAGATACTTTTTTATTATGAAAACGGTATAAGTTGCTTTCATAGTAAAGCTTTTTCCTTTAAAATCCTTCTTCCTAAGGTCACTACAACTAGGAGGAGTGTTTGCAGGAAATTTTTTTTATTATAAAAAAAAAAAAAAAAAAAAAAATACACATGTAGATGCACTACTGTAAAAAAAAAAAAAAAAAAGACCACATGTAGATGCACTACTTTATTATCCTGGTACCTCGGCTTTTCGCCTTCAAGTTTTTTTTTTTAGTTTTTTTTTTAATATTTACTGAAAGCCATTTCAAAAGAAGGTAAAATAATCTTTCAAACATAGCTTCAAATCCCAGAGAAGATACATATATGTGTGTGTGTGTGTGTGTGTGTGTGTGTGTGTGTGTGTATATATATATATATATATATATATATATATATATATATATATATATATATATATATATATATATATCTTTCTTTCTGGTGACCCTAAATATAATGCACTTAAGAGAGGATTTAACAGATATATTTGCTGCAGTCTGAGGATAAAAATGGTACATAGAAACTATAGAGGTATTAACTCTAGTACTTTAGTAGACAAGTACAGAATGCCAGATTTTACTGAAAGAAAATTAAGAAACTTCAGCATTATTGGAATTACACAATTTATGGGATCTAAGCTTTTGGAAGCCACCCAAGAAAGAAATGTTTTCCATTTCTGAAGTTAAAACTTCCTTGTAATAGGTCTCTTAGAGCTCTTTAGAATTTTTATCACTTTGCTGGAAAATCACTGTGAGAAAGTAAATTGTATCCCCCCAACCTGAACGATTCAGTGTCTGGAGACTGGAGAGCAATACTTAGCTTGCTGCTTAATTAGTAAGAATTTAGTCAGAGGTCATTGAAGAAGAGTGGAAAAAATTCATCAGAAAGAAACAAAGAAAACAAACTATGACTGTTTTGGTCAAGATGCAGCTATGATAACTGGGTCTGCACTGTCCAGTTTTCCTTATGAAAAACATTGTGAATCAAAAGGAAAAACATATTGCAAAAGATGGAGCCCATGAGAACAAGATGGTATCAAGCTTACATACCTTCTTATGAAAAATGAGGGACTAAAGGTTTTAACAATGATTTTCACATATGGCTTTGGCATATTGTATTCATGTAAAATTTACCACAAGATTTCTAGTTTCCATTCAAAGGTAAAACTTACATCAGCTGAGAAAATCTATTTAAATGGTTTTGCAGTCCTGGGAGTTGCACTGCTGAGAGCTGAAGTTCATCTTGAGTGGTCCAGACCCACATGAGAAGGTTATATTTGCTGAGTTAGAAAAATCTGGTACTTTCTGCCTGTTGGTGTACTCCATTTGTATAGTATTATGTGTGTTGATTTAAATGTGGTTAGGAAAGAAGTCATCTTGAAATATCTTGAAGTGTGGACAAGACTCTTAACATGAATTTCCTTCTGGTAGATGTTAAGAGACCTTTCCAAATGAATCCAGTTACTCTGTACTAAAAACTCCAGCTATACTCTGTCGCATATCATCTACTCAGAGGCGATCTTTGCTTAACATACAAGGCCATGTCAAACCCAGAGCTGTTGGACATGCTACACTTAAAGAAATCCCAATCCCTCAGAGCCACACGCTCCAGGGATCTAAACCTTGTCATTACAATAAACAAAACATGCTGGAGGGATAGGTTCGTGACCCAGAGACTCCCCAGACTCTGGAATAGATTGCCTATACATGTCAAACAGAGTGCCTCTTTGGTCCTCTTCAAAAGGAACCTTGACGATTGGATGGGAGAAAGGAAATTCACCCCGGGGATCACTTCAGTCGCCCTGCTAGACAGGGGTCCAGGGAAGTAAATCGTGTGGGAAGAAATAGCCAGGTAATTGTTATGGCTAGGCTTGTATAGGCCCTAGGACTGATAGCCTAGTTCCAACCTATGAACCTATAAAAGGGTTGTTGAAGTGTACTCCTAAAGCATGCTACAGAGTTATTCATCAGTTACTAAAACACTGCTAGGGGAAGTAGAGACATCTCTGGATAAGTCGTTTGGGCCATTCACCGGGAAAACTCTTTCTTTACTGAATGTGAAAGAAGTGTCACTGTTTTTTAGGGAACCTAAAGGTTTAGTTCCATACATTCCTGTAAACCCTGTGAGGTCTATTCCATTGAAGTCTTGCAAAAGGAATGAGGAGAATCTTAGAAAACATGTAGCCCAAACCCTTAAGTACTGTAATGTTATTTTACCTTATGCTCTGTAAATTCGTCAAGATAATCATGCTTGATTTGTCCAAATATTCAGAAGGATTACTCTAAATGTGATCCCATAAACCAATATCCTCTTCTAATGTACATGACTTTTCCATTTATTAACAAATGTTTATTGCTTAAAAGTTAGTTATACTACGTCACATTATATAACATCTAAGCAGCAAAATTAGCCTTATCTTTAAGATCCTGCCTATCCTGTACTAACTCAGTCACAGACAAATATCTGAATACATATCTGCGTAAGTGATGACAGCCACAGCCTGTAGGTGTGAAAATTATCCTCATTCATTCACTGACAACAGACTAGCTAAAATAACTGTAACTCAGAAGTAGCAACACCTGCTTCACAAAAAAACGATCAAAAGTTGCAGTGCTGATTTGTAGGAATGGGGCATATTAAGGCACAAGGCTCCTCAGTATTTTTAACCACCACCATCTGTCATTTAAGTTTACTTAGTGCATAATACTAGTAGAACTGTACAAAATCCTGTCCAACACATATTTTTATAACAAATAAAAGCCCACTTACTGGATAAGTGGATTGATTCAGGGGCCATTTTTAGCCATGGCCTAAACCTTAGGCACCACTACAAATACTGTTCAATCTACATGCATTGAAGCGGTCATTATACATAACAGATGAACAAAGTACTAAACTTTATAATATTATATATATGCATATATATATATATATATATATATATATATATATATATATATATTATATATTATAATACTATAACTTTATAATATAATATAATATTATATATATATATATATATATATATATATATATATATATATATATATATATATATATATATATATATAAAATATATTATAATAGTAAAAACTCTGTACCCATGAATTACCACATAAGTGGTAGTCTACTTAAAGCCGAAAATGTGATAAGAGACCTTGGAACACAGGTGGACAGTAGTCTCTCCTTTGATAATCACATTGCCACAGTGGTCAGGAAATCCTTCTACATGGCTCACCTCATCATAAAAGGTTTCTCATCCAGAAAAAAAGAGGTCATTGTTTCCCTCTACTCATCACTCATTAGACCCATTATAGAGTACAACGCCCCTTTTGGTATGTACCTCACAAGACATCTACAACAACTGGAAAGGCCACAGAAATACCTCACAGAGAGGATTACTGGCCTCAAACTGATGCCCTATGCAGACCATCTCAAAAAACTCCAGCTTTACTCCGTCGCATATCGCCTACTCAGAGGTGATCTCTGCCTAACATACAAAGCTATGTCAAACCCAGAGCTGTTGGACATGCTCCACTTAAAGAAATCCCAATCCCTCCGAGCTACACGCTTCTATGGACCTAAACCTTGTCACCACAATAAACAGAACATGCTGGAGGGATAGATTCCTGTCCCAGAGACTTCCCATACTCTGGAACAGACTACCTATGTCAAACAGAGCTCCTCATTAGCACTCTTCAAGAAAAATATTGATGATTGGATGGGAAATAGGAAATTCACCCCAGGGACCACTTCTGTGGCTCTGCTCGACAGAGGCACAGGAAAATAATTTTCTTGGGTGGCGAAAGCCAGGGTACCTTTTTGGCTAGGCTTATATAGGCCCTAGGGCCAATAGCCTAGTACCTACCTATGAAAGTATATAAATACAACACATAAGTAAATTCGCCCAGGCTAGCAACAGGTAAGCCATCTGTTTGGTGCCTACAGGAAATTCCTAGGCATTAGAGTACAAGGGCCTTACAAAGTAAAGACAACTGCCCAAAAGGCTGGAAAAACAAAATACTCTTCTTTGTTTATTGTATAAGAACCTAGCTGTGCAGATTTTCATGCTAATAAAATCTTTTCTGCACTGACTGCAGAGTTCCATCTCCTTCTGATCTGCAAATGTCTTTAGCTATAAATAATAATTAATGTAAATGGGAACTCACTGAATCAGTTGACCCTGATATGTTCTTTAGAGACAAGGTTTGGTGGTTTCTATTGTAAAGTATGAGACTCTGGAGAGTGGGCCACACAACAAAAGCATCATGCCACTGAATTAAACAAGTATTTCCATTTTAGCTTCTAAGTAAAGAAACCATTAATGTGGAGGTTTTTATATCTGACAGTTATTGCAAAATGCTGAAAATTGAATCTAACAAAAGAACAGCAATGAAAAAAAGCATAGAATAATGGACTTCAGCATTGTTACCCAATGATTTTGGCCATAAGTCATGAACTAAGTTAGCATAAGACCCTGGTGAGTGTTAAGAACACTAGACCATGGTATTGACTTAAACATAAATAAGAAGCTTTACACTGGTAGCTTAATGGCTGTACACTGACTGGGAGCCTATCAAGGAGATGGAGAATGATAGTAAAGCATCTATTTTGTTTTAGCTTGTGTGATTCAATTTGTTGAAATCACTGAAGCCATTTAGTTATACTTGTAATTTACTTCAAAACTACTATTTATTTGCATATGTTTATTATTTACACTTTTAGAAAGAATTATTTCTCACAATACTGTTTGTAAAAGATTGGCAGCTCCCCATTAACCTCCTGCTCCATATGAACTAAGCTGAGGTAAAGTGGTGCAATAATTCCCTTTCATCAAGAATACAATTACAATAGGAAGTACCAGTGCATTCATCAGTTTCACAAATTGCAAATTTATTCAGTCCACTATTGTCAGTCGCCAATATCTTGAGTATCATGCTCAAGATCTGAGAGTTCCCAAGCATGGTACTGAAAAATAATGGAATACAAGGCCACACTGCCTAATTAGAATTATCTTTCGGTCATCGTCAGAAGGACCTGGTGTGTATGCATGTGTGTTTGTGTGTTCGTCAGTGTGCTGTATGGCAATATGTTTGACTGTATGTTCAGGTAGGTAAATATCACAAATCATGTGAATTTTGAGTGTTGCTTTGTTTGAACAAAAGAAACTGAGCAGGCACTCACAGCCCATTGAATGGAGTATATGGTGGGCTTCAGCTTCATAGATTCTGAGATTTTCAAAATTTATTAAAAAACATTCTGAACAGTTTTTTTTAATTGACTTTCAGTAAAATGGTATTTAGTCAAATGTCAGAGAGTCATTTCTATTAATAGTACCAAGAATTTTATCTGATGTGTCTAAGCAAATAGTCATCGTTTACTTTCAAGATTAATGTCTTTTACAGCAGATTTAAATTAAATTATACCAGATTTGTAGTATCCCTTTATTCTGTTAAATTATAAAACATATGACTAACTGGTAAGTCTTCTCTGTGCTTGAAACATTCCATAGGTTTTTGCTTGATGCTATATTTAAACCATAATGATTGCATTAACTTTGAAGAATATGATATATTATTCCAGGGTTATAACTACAGTATATATGGTTTTATTAGAAACAAATTATAACTACAGTTTAGTTTGTTTCATTGTTAACAAGTATAGCAGAATAGTGTTGGGATGCCAGCTTGCTGCTTCCAGGACAATATTTTGCATAAGCTTTGCTAATTTATTAAGGACTCATTTCGCAAAGCTTACCCACTTTTTTTGCTATTCTTTATATGTATTTCCTATTTATTATTATTATTATTAGTAGTAGTAATCGTAGTAATAGCAATAGTAGTAGAAATAGAATTAATATTACTATGCTAAATTCTTGGTTACTGGTGGGTGTGTCTTTAAGTTGTTGATTGTTAATTTACAGTTACAAGACATATCAGGTGCATTTCTTACATTATACACTTGACCACATGCAGGACAATCTTGCCGTAAATGACTAAACATAAAAGTGCCATTCTCCAGTTTAGTTATAAACTATGTTTTAAGTGTCAGCAGTGAGTTAAGACAAATGTCTCACCTTTGAAAGTTCAGAATTTAAAACATAGCTGTAACTGGTTATTACCTGTCCTGAAATCTCATTTAGGGCAATGTTTTATCTGATGTTATTGCAGTATAACAAAGCTATGATCAGAGAATTTCTTTTTTGAAAGTAGCCATTTGGTAGCCAGTGGATGTAGAATGGCTGAATGGCTGGTAGGATTTATCTAGTTCTTTGATAACCTTTTCTGAAACTAAAGAAAATACACTGTGCTTATTTGCCTTTCCAAGAAACTAAGCATTCTGAGACCTTCAAGCTAAAGATGTCCATAAGTATGTATAAAGATGCAGCAAAGAATTTAACAACTTGGTCAAAAGAGAGGCAGAGCTGTATAATCAGCGTAACTGTGGTCAGACATTCCATGCTATATCTGGTTGTTCACCAGAACCAGTATATAAACCAAGAAGAACAGTAGTGCCAAGACCAGCCCCAGTTGAAACTCATGTAAGATTGGTAATGATTCATAAAATGTAAGCTACGCATAATTTTCTGGGACCTTTGGAATTATGATGAGTTTCCACCTAGTCTACGGATGATTGATCAGGACTCTATGGTCCACCATCCTGAATGCCTCAGAGAGATTGATAAAGACTATGATGGAACAAAACATGCAAGCTGTCACTGTTAGAAATTCATGCATGGCACCCCTACAATGACTGTTTCAGTATAGTACTTGTGCCTAAAACCAAACTGAAAATGATTCAGGAACCCATGAACTAATAGCTTTCAAGTAAGCCCATCACCACTTACCAATGCATTTACACTAGCAGGGAAGATTAGGGAATATTAGCTACAGGCTGACAATTCTCTCAGTCAGACTAATGTATTAATCTTCTTCAGGAGTGGCACCACTGAAGCTTTTATTATGGTAGTGGGAAAGGCCACCACCTAGAGAAAAGCTGGAGATACTTGGAAAATAAATGGTCCCAGGTTATCTGGACAAGCCTTGAAGGACAACAGTCCATCTCACAAATGATAGGGTATGTTTCTCACCATAGCCCAGGTGTATTCCTGTGAATGTTGCCAGAGATATCATTCATCTGATAAAGGGCATCTTATCTGCTAAGTAGTGCCCCCTCACCGGTTGATAGTTCTTAGAGTGCTCTTTCAGTCTAAGTCTACCTTCTTCTGAAATCATATCTTCCAGTGTTGCTCCAGTCTGTGACCCGTTCTAATCAGGTTGCTCAGATCATGATTATACCATTCTGGATACATTTAAGACACATGGACTGAATACAAACAGGTGCCAAAAACTCCAAGGCAGTTAAACAGACACGATTATAACCCCAAGTCGAAGTCTTGCCCTCATTATCTTTCCCCAGTGGGACAGATATCTCTACCATTGTCATACGTAGTTGTAAATAGCAGACGTACTTGTGGTAGTTAAGCAGAATGAACAACTGGTGGTGAAATATAAGAGACTGGTTCTACTTCCAGTCCCAAGATCTTCACATCTATGTGAATCAAAGATAACATACAGAGAGTGACCTTTAATATGGAAAACAGAGACAGTAGCCTAATAAAATCCAGTGTAATCCACAAGTTATAGGAATTTAGAATCAAAAGTATCTGATGATGCATTGCTGATCTAGATATTGAAATGCTAAGAATAACCCAACATGGCTAAGGCAAAGCCAGACTAAGAAGTTCCATGAACTTCTGTAGAAATATCCTTTCATCTCACAGTAGAATGTGAATGAGAGATGCCTGCAACTCCCTCATGTGCCCAGCAAACTCTAAAGAGCACTTCTCCTTCTACCAGATAAAATAACTTTAACTCATTAACACCTCTGAACAGTGAAATGTCACACCTTTAGCAGTCTACACACACATCCTTACATTTCTGAGCATTTCCTGAAAAGTCGAGTTGAAAAGCATAAGTTAAACAAATATAAATATCCCGTGAACAGTAAACATTATTAAAAAAGGTACAAACACCAATTTTATCAGTTAAATGTCTTCTTTAGAGTAATAATAATCAGTGCATTCACAATCTTTACCTCAATGTCATAATATATTATAATGTACACAGACCCAGAATTATATTTTTCTGTAAAATTTCACAACTTTTCATATCTTGGAATCTGTCCAGCCTAGACATATAGTGTCAGAGCACTTTTGTTCAACCAAACTCTAGCTTTGACATTTTGTGAAGAAATTCCTTTTTATCTGGATCAATGGCATAGAGGGATGGATCCCTGACTATGATGCAAGATCAACGGGCAGATCAAGTGCTGGAGGAGCCAGGAAGGGAGAGATGGGAAAAAGTGGCTTTGCCAGCCTGCCCACTCTGGGACGAAGGGGTTTCTGCCCATGATGAAGACACATCACCAGTGATGGTGATGTGCCAAAATGATGGTCAGATTGCTGGTAGAACTATGGCATTTGGGGGGGGGGGGTGATGGGGGGGTAACTGACATTGCATAAAATAATGCATGTGAGATCTCTAGTACCACTAACAGCATACAAAAATCTCTTGGTGTGCAGGATCAATGTATGTGGTGCTGTAGTGCAACTTGCTGAGACACTGCTACCTGGTGAAGGCTGAGTGAAATAACACTAGTAAAAATGACAGGAAATTGCTGGCATTTAGGGTTTGAAAACAAAAGATCCTGGTACTATATGTGGATGAGTGTGTGTGTGTGTGTGTGTGTGTGTGTGTGTGTGTGTGTGTGTGTGTGTGTGTGTGTGTGTGTGTGCATGCGTGTGCATACGTGTGCATGCATGTGCGTGTGTGCGTGTGTGTGCGTGTGTGCGCGTGTGTGTGCGTGTGTGTGTACGTGTGTGCGTGTGTGTGTGTGTGTGTGTGTGTGTGTGTGTGTGTGTGTGCGTGTGTGCGTGTGTGTGTGTGTGTGTGTGTGTGTGTGTGTGTGTGTGTGTGTGTGTGTGCACAGATGCACAAGGATACATGTTTGTGTCTGTGTAAGCATGTAAGCATGAACATACCATGGATCCCTACATTCAAGCCCCTGCTTTATCTGCTAGTTCCTGCTGCTGCCTAGAGGAGGGGTTTAGGAAAAATATATCCTACCCCTGTGGATGCTGCCTCATTGCCAATAAGCTCTACATTAAACCAGCAGCTGTGTAACATCAGTAATGCCTACAGCGGGTAACCGTGAGAAGGGGGAAGTGAAGGACTGAACAGCTGGTACAGAGAAGCAGATAGTAGGTATGATGGAAGAAATAAATACAGGAAAAAAATTTCAGGCCATAGTATATGCAGTCCCAGACATGATCACACTCCAGCTTAGGGGAATTGCCAGCCTTCTTCACTGATACATACATACATAATACATATAGGTATTATCTAGTGACATTGTGTTAGCCAGTGTTGCTGCACAACCATCCAACTATTGCAAGAAACCACCACTGAATGAGATACCCCGATGCAAAACTTTCCCAATGATGTGAAATCCCCTATCCACCCACATTTTCTCAAACATGTCCAATATTCTACATATTTTTTGGGTATTATAAGGCAGATGAGGAAAAGAGAAGGGACACAATAGCAGAGAATATGTACCAAGCACTACTCAGATAGCTGGCCAGTCAATACAAAAAGTATTAGGTGAACAATTAATATCTAAAACTTTTCTCATGAAAAAAAATAGATTATCATAAACTAAATCTTGTATGAGCCAATGCAACATATTTATTTATTTATTATTTATTATTTATTTCCAGTTTGATGACCGGGGAAGTCCACTGGGCCAAGATAGCCCATTTTCAGTAGAGGCCCAGGGAGAAAAGCTCCACAATACAAATACGATAGAGAATGTATACATAATAGTAACAAGAGCAGAGATTATCAAAATAACCTAGTGAAACAGCCAATAATATAACAGTAACATATTAGTAGCATAAAGAACGTACAAACACATTGCAAGTCAATATATGGTTACATCTAGAGTAGTGTCAGTAAAACAGATAGTTAAAATTATTAGGTGAATAAGCCATAATGGTGTAGATATAACAGTGGCTTAGTAGTAGAAAATATTATTGAGATAGCAGTGAGGAAACAGGAGAGTAAGGGAAGTGGATTAGGTTGGAAGGAAGCAGGTACATTTCCATTTAGAGACAAGGTACGAATGGAGGAGACTTTAAAGTTTTCTAGATATTGCATAGTCCTTAGGGTAGGGGGTAAATGAGTTCCATTTTTTGGCTAAGAAAAAAGAGTGGAGTAGCTGTCCAGGTGCACGGTTAGGTTTGTGAACACTAATTAGGTTTTGACTTTCATATCTGAGAGTTCTATTATATATGCAGGGGGGATGTATGTCAGAATGAGTGGGGCATTTAGTAGGGATAAAGAGAAGTCTATGGGCTGTGATAAGTTGAAGGTAGGCTAGGTAGTTAGGTAATTCTAGCCACTGTAGTGAGTGGAGGGCTTCACAATGATGGGAGGAGTACTTAGAGTTAACGGCAAATTTGGATGTTTTGTTATAGCTGGTTTCTAACTTGGAAGTGAGAGAGGATGATAGGTTTGTTAGCAGAGGAGCACCATACACAAGGGAGGGAAGGAGGTAAGTTGAGGCAAGAGTGTGTCTAGAATGCGGTGAAAGGAAGCGGTTGTTTCTGTACAGCATACCAAGCTTTTGATGGGTTTTCTTTATGTTTTGAAGGACATGGTTGTCAAATTTTAGTTGTTCATCTATTATAACTCCTAGTAATTTAGCATGGGGAATTACTTTGATAGGGGTGTTGTTTTGGCTTAGTACTAGGAAGGAGGTTTTTGTCTAAAGTCTAAAAGGAAGGATTTTGATGGTGGAAATATTAATATTTTGCATTTATTGGCATTTAGAGAAAGATGGTTTTGGAGCATCCAGGCTTCGGTGGTTGAGAATGTGTCCTGAGTTTTTGTTAGAAGTTCAGGGAGATTAGTAGCAGAGCAGACTAAAGTTGAGTCATCTGCATACTGAATTACTGTAGCATTGGGAATGACAGAATTAAATGTGTTGATAAAGATGTTAAACAGCATAGGACCCAGTGTGGATCCCTGGGGCACACCTGTACGGGTATGGAGAAAAGAAGAGATACCTTTGCTCCATTTGACAGCCTGTGATCTGTCAGACAAGTAGCTGGAGAACCAGAATAGGGTATTTTGAGGAAGACTGAGATTTGAAAGTTGGCTCAGAAGGTGGGTATTGGAAACAGTGTCGAAAGCTTTGGAAAGGTCAAGAAACACTGTGGATACTACTTTCCCACTGTCTCTGGCACATTTGACAGTGTCAAGGAAAGAGAGGAGGGCTGTTGTAGTCTTAATAATATTATCTCTCTTTTCTAGTACTGTAGTCCTTCCATCTCTGTCAAATTGGAAAAAGTAATAAAATGCATCTGAAAAAAACACTTGAATTTCTTTGCCAATTGGCCTGCCTGACACAGTTCCTACATATACCAGATTGTTTAAATCAACCAATAACAGCTGAAGGGTCTCCATCATATCCCCCCTCCTGCTTCTCCAGTATGTTCCATTCCCTACAAACCCCTGTTTTTCAAGATTCCTAAATAGTTCCTTCCCATCCACTCTTTCCCACTATCTGATGAGGGGAAAACATGGACTCATAATAGCCATGTGTTGTGAGGCAAACTTATGTCTGTGTTATGACTGGCTTGCTGATAAGTTGGATATAGGGACTATTGTGGATGCGGTGTATCTGCACGTACGGGGGTATTTGATTCTGCTCCTTTTATGAGTTTGGTAAGATATTTAAATGGCATGATATAGGAAATTAAATGATAAATTTGAGACACTACTAGTTGCCTATTAGGAAAGAGAAGGTGGAAGTTACAGGGGAATTTTCCAGGGAAATGATAAGCTGAGCACCTCAAGGCTTTGCATTGGGAACAGTACTGTTTAATACTCCTGTATCAATTACAAATACTGTAAAGATAGATAGCTACCAAAATCAGTTTCTAAGCAGTTTTTTAAAATAGATGTTTAAAAAGGTTTAAGGGAGTGGTCAAGAGATACATCTAGGTGAAAAATTGTGTTTAATGCAAGTAAAATGAAGGTTATGTATTTTGGCAATGAGAATACATTAAAATGTACAGTCTTGCTGGGGTAACTCAGATTAGGGTAGAGAAGAAAAAGAGTCATGGGTATTAATTTCTCCTCAGATGGATCATGCAACTCATCGTGTCAACCCAACAGGACACTGAGAGGGGGTATAGCCTCCATAGTGTTGATTTATTATTAACCTTTGGTAGAGAATGCTGGTAAGGCCACATATGGTGAAGCTATGTACATATTTTTTTTTTATAACAACACAGACCATTAAGCCACTCTCCTAGTGTCTTATAGATGCATTCATTCCTTGTCAGGATAAGAGCCAGCTCCAAAATTCCAGAAAAGCATTAAAATGCTCCAATTTGAATTCAGGTAAAACTGAGTGGATAAATTAAAATCTAAAAAATGAATCACTCAATATTCTCAAGTGAGATTCCAATTAAGTATGTTTTAAGTGAACCTATGGAACCTACCTGGCGTAAGCTTGAAGCCACTGAGGCAATATGTTGCAGAACTTGAAAGGCAAAATAATGAATATTGAATATTTTTAAATGTACCTGGGGAACAAAGATCAGACCCTGGGAGGCTGAAAACAAAACTTTAAGAGGGGCAATATGACTCCACGAGTCCCTTCACATAGGAGGGACTCGGGTCACTCATGGACAAATTCTGTAACATACAAAAAGGCAATGCAGGCTTCACAAAACAAGTATAATATATTGCCAGCACAAAGTACAAGTAAATAACATGGCTATGGAGTTTTTCATCAACTGCAAAAGGTCAGTCTTGGTGTTAGAAAGACCTGAATAAAGGGCACTGCAGTAATATAAGCAAGACAAAATCAGAGCCATAAACAGCTACTGGGAGATCAGCCTGAGAAATTAGGTGCTTGAGTCTGAAGATTTTCCACAGATGTAAACAGGAAGATTTAACAACAGCTGACACTTTGTCCCAAAATTTAATATGAGGGTCACACCTATATTTCTCACCTTATCCATGAATTCAAGCTTATTATTCCTACAAATTATGCCATTAGGAAGTGGGTAGCAGAAGGCATTCTCAAGATAGCATGAGCTGCCACTGGCCTCAGGTTTGGAGGAGTTGAACTTCAAATGGTTATGGGTAGGCCATGAATGAATGGCCTCCAGGTCTTTAACAAAGGAATGCACAATCGCTATATCTTTTTCTGGAAAGGAAAGTTAAAGTTTGGTGTCATCAGCATAGTAGTAATATAGTAAGCCCCAAAGGCAGCATTTATATCATAAATAAAAGTGAGCTCAAGAGCAAGCCCTGTGGCATCTAACAGTTAAGAGGGTAAGGGATAGAGGTGTTGGAAGCCTGAACATACCTTCTAGAGTATGACTATAAGGTAGGAAATAAGCCACTCTAAGACCATGAGGGAAGCACCACAGTAAGATCTTAAATGCACAGTGAGAATGCCATGGCGTATGGTATTGCATGCAGAACAGAGATCCAAAAAGACAGTACTGAATCACACCCCTGGTCTCTAGTCATTAGAAGATCATTAACTACTCGAGTAAGATCAGTCTCACTGCTATGGTGAATTTGAAACCCAGACTAAAATGTGCCTATAAGCCACATTGTTTGAAAGATAGGACTCAAGTTATATGTAAATAACTTTCTCATACCTTACCTAGAAAGGGAAGGTTAGAGGTAGTGGGGTCAGAGGTATTAGGATCAAGAGATGGTTTCTTGAGGATCGAGGTGGCAAGGACCTTTTTCAAGGCTGAAAGAAAGAACCCAGATTTCCAGAATGAAAGCAAAACCTGATATATCACTAGAACGAACAAGGACATCAAGGCTGGCCTGAACCAGTCTCAGTAGATAAGTATCAGGACTGTGGCTCATACCCAAGATCTGAGATAACAGCACATCATAACTGGGAGTGTCAAACACCATCCAAGTAACTGAACAAATGTAAGCCTGGAACTGCTGCTAAGCCCATGGAGACAAATGACAGAAGTGAAGTTCTGATGGTAGCAACCTTGTCAGCACTAAATAAATAAATGAGCAGTAGACTCACATTGCTGGGCAGATAAAGCTCACTGACTAGAAAGGCAGGTTGGGCTGCCCCACCTCTACACCATGTAAAAGAGCATAGCTGGTCAGTTAGCCACCATTGAGATCTCACCAGACAGGTAAGCTGCCTTATTACACATGATCTCAGCCTGGTATACTGCAAAATACTCATCTAAGTCAAGTTTGTCACACCACAGATCCACATGCCACCAATAATGGGCATAATTGACTTACAGTACCCCCCAATTTGCATTTGTAAGCCATGCCCAAACTCTGCCCACATAGCCTAATGTAACCACCCACTACTATGAGAGATGGTTTATTAATATTAAGAAGCGTCAATGGGCAACTAAACCAAAAACAACTGCTTAGTATGAGGCATTGAGTAGAATATTAAAGAAATTAAGAAAAACGTGAAGTAAAAATGTATAAAATTGTACTTATTCAAAAATTTTATAACTTATACTTATGAAAGCTTTAGTAACAGCAGAAGGTAAAAAAAGTAAGACTAATAAGCACTGAGGAGCATAAATGTTTAATAAAACTAATGGATGAAACAAGCAACATACAATGTAAAACTATTATAATTTATCTGAATAAAACAAAATTTAAAAATAAATTTTTAATATCTCAACATGAATTAAAGTAAGCTATTTATTAACTACTTTAAAATGAATGAAAACAACATATTCATAACAATGTTAATATTTTAAGTATCTCATATTGTTTAAGACAGCCAATTAAGTAACTATATATGAATTGAACATAAGTATTTATTAATTACCGTAAGATGAATTAACAATATGTATTTATTAAGGTATTCAAGTGAAGTAAAATAGCCCGTTTTTGAAACAACTTAACTGCATCAACATTTATGAAAAGCAAGAACTGACATTCAAAAGAACTAGTGAAAAAAAAGATTGTGCTACTACTTCCACTTATCTTATTATACGTCTCAGTTAACATAAATGAGCGATAAAAGTGTGTGCAGCTACTGGCACCTTTTGCTGTCATGGGTCTCCATCCTGTGTTTCCTGTTCTTCCTTTTCTTTCTCTGGGTTTACATCCTGTGCAGCTTCATTTTCCTTCTCTTGGTTCATGTCCTGTGCTGCAGCTTCTTTATTTTCCTTCCTTGGGTTTTCATTATGTGGTTGTTGTTCTTCATTCTTGTTATTAGAATCATTTCCTTCCTTGGGTGATGTTGATGACCAATTTTTGTCAGGATTAAATTCTTGAAATTTAGGAATGTGATTTAGTATTGATCTAAATGTGTAATTAAAGTCCCCCTTGTACACAGTGCACCACATAAATTCATCCAGGTGCGAGGGCACCATGTGCACCCTTCTGCCATGCATTTGTTTGAATTATGTTTTATTGCCTCCGCTATATTTGTGTGTGCGCTGGTAGTGAGACTGAGAAAGCTGGTACATTGGTTTACTGTAAGATGTCGATAATTTATCTCTGGTATTGTAGATGTAGTGCACCCGCAGGTGTAGCTGAAGTAGATATGGTTTCCTTCCTACCTGACTCTGGTGATACCCCTATAGTCCCAACACACTAAGGTTGCAAGAATGACAGATTTTATTCTAGGTGACACATCTAATTTAAAAGGCAATAGCACAACCACAAACAAATTATTTCAACAGTGCACAAGTTAGCAATAAGGCAAGGTGAGATATGCATGCAATGAAAACATACATTCACCCTCTTCCCCAGAACTCAAGAGATGAAGGTCTTGACATTCAAACATGCACAAAGAAGGCAATATCAATGAACAGTAAAGCTTTATAATGTAGCAATACAAATTCAGAGAAAAAAATGCAATGTCATTAAGCAATAAAAGAGTCATAATACAACAATACAGATATGAGAAAATGCACTGTCATTGAGCAGCAAATTTTTTGAAGGTAGCAGTCCTAAAACGAGCAAAATGCAATGTCATTGAACAATGAAGATTTATAATGCAATGATACAAATATGAGAAAATGCAATGTCATTGAGAGCAAAATTCTTGAAGGCAGCAGTCCTAATATGAGCAAAATGCAATGTCATTGAACAATGAAGATTTATAATGCAAGAATACCAATATGAGAAAATGCAATGTCATTGAGCAGTACTAACACCCTCAACCCCCTTGATCAATTCTAAACAAACCAACTATGAAACACTCTATTATACTCTGTTCACTGGCCAGTGACTACTTACAGTCTTGCTGCCGGCATGATGGGGCCCAAGTCGGAGCTCATATGGATCCCAGTTATTTGTAATCCACAAAGCATTTGGGGGGGTCCACAATCTTACAAAAATGTAAAATGACGGCCAGAGCCTCTCACCACTCCATCGAGAATATCCTAGTGACCAGGCACCATGGTTCCTCTGATGAGAAAAGTAGAAAATCACCTGCCAGAACTCTGGTAATCATCTATGACTTCTCTGTACTAGGCCCAAAGGAACTCCTTTTCTTGCTGAATCATATGCAGGTGTGGAACTACTGGTTTCAGACTTCTCTCCTGATTCCACAAAATACCATCATCCAAGATTTCAGCAAAAGACAGACACAATCTGCTATTTCACTTCCCTGTCCCAAAGCACTAGAAAAGAAAATCCAGTCATGCTGCAAGGCCCTTTTTCCCTTCAGCTCCCTGCTTCAGTCTTCCCTCCTTCAGCTAATATCTCAGTCTCCTGTTTCACTTTTGAAATTGTCTTTTATATTCCTGAAAAGAGCTCCACCTTGTGGTTTAATGACATACTACAGTCTATTACTTCTGCAATGAAATGCAGTGGGAGCTACACTCTCCCCCCACTTGAAAATCTTGGGTCCCCCAAAGTTAAAGGTAGATTAGCAGCAAAATATTTACACGCACTAATGCACCATCAACTGAACAATATTTTTGCATTCAAAGGGTACATTCCACCAAGGGTAATCAGCCTTATGCATAACTTGGGAAGGGGTGTTACCACTGGAGTAGGAGGCATAGGGATTATGGGTGCAGGCTCTCTGATGAGCTGTGGTCACCGATTCCTGTGTACTATGTTGTTATATGTAAGTCTCTGTGGGAGCTGAATCAGTCTCTGCAGTTTTGGTTCGGAAGAGACAGCTAAGGAATTTTGCTCAGAAGGTTTGTCACTCACATCACATTCAATGTCCAGTTCTTCAGGAGGCATATATTCTACTTCTAAGATCACCTCTTGGATAACTTCACTTTCGTTTTCCATAACAGTATGACTGTCCTCAGCACTATTTTCTGAAGTTTGCATAGCAGGGCCTCCATCAGTATCAGGTTCTGTAAGAGGCACAGAAACATTACTTAGTCTATTGTTAGGTCTGGGCTGCTCAAAATGACAAGGAACGAATTCCTGTGCATTTACATTGAGATTACAGCCCATGGGGTCTTGAACATCCTCATAAAAAAGCCCACTGAAACCCCAGTCATCATCACTGTTCTCTTCTCCTTCAGCAGGAAGAAGCATAGGCTCTTGAACATTGGACAGGATAGTTCCTCTCTGCCTTAGCCTTCTGGATCGCCTTGAGTTAGGCTTCTGCTGAGCCATTCTGGGTTCTGGATTCATGAGTCTCACTGATTTTGCCAAAGGCATTAAGCTGTTGCGGTGCCAGGTTTTAATGGGTCCTTCTTTCCCCTCAGAGCAAACTTGGTAGACAGGGATATTAGGTAACTGAGAACAAATTATGTAAATCTCAGATCCCCAGTGGTCAGCTAGTTTATGCTTTTCTTGCAGTCCCAAGAACTCTGTCCCTTGGCTGCAGATCATGCATCTTTACTTGTTTGTCATAGTGAGCCTTGTTTTGCTGATGTCTTTGTCCTGTTGATTTTTCAGCTAACTCATAGGCCTGTCTGAGGTTCTTCTTGAGTCTCTCCACATAATTGCCATGAGATCACACTGGTGTATCATCAGCTCTGACTCCAAAGGTGATGTCAACAGGAAGATAAACTTCTCTTCCAAACATTAGGAAGTAAGGTGAGAATCCTGTAGCATCATTTTTAGTACTGTTGCAAGCATGCACCACTGTGGCTGCATGTCTACTCCATTGACTCTTCTTCTCAGCAGATAGTGTCCCCAACATGTCTAGTAAAGTTCTGTTGAAACGCTCAGGCTGAGGATCCCCTTGAGGATGATAAGGAATGGTGCAGCTTTTTTGGACTCCCAACAGAGTGAGTAGTTCATGGACAAGCTTGCTCTCAAAATCACATCCTTGATTAGAGTGTATCCTTTTTGGCAGGCCATAGTGTACAAAGAATTCTCAGCTAGTAGTTTTGCCACTGTAATAGCTTTCTGATTGCAAGTGGGGACTGCTTGAGCGTATCTGGTATAGTGGACTGTCACCATCAGCACATTACAGATCCCGCCTTCATTCGGTTCAATGCACAGAAAATCTATACAGACCAGTTCCATGGGTTCACTGCTCTCCATTTGACCCAATAAGGCAGCTCTGGTCGGCGGACCCTTTCTCTGAATGCAACGAAGACATGTATGACAATAATCCTCAACATCTTGCTTCATGCATGGCCAGTAGAACCTGTCTCATACTAGAACCATAGTTCTGTTATAACCAAGATGACAATGTTCATCATGCAATGACTGGAGTACTACTTCTCTATACTTCTGAGAAAGCAACAATTGCCATTTTTCACTGCCGAGTGCACTTGGAGATCTCCTGGTCTGGAATGGTTCACTGATTCAGAGTATGATAGTCAACACTAGTCTATTCTGTATCAGGAGTCTGTCCCATTCTTTGGCCAAAAGTCTGGGCAGAGGATGAATATCCATGCGAAGCATATTAACTTGTTTCTTTTCTAAAGCAGCTACCACCAGATGACCTAAGGGGTCTTCTCTTTGATCTCTCCAGAGGTCACTGTTACTCAAAGCTGGTAGCAATGAAGCCTGTAAAGTGATCAAATTACAGTAAGCTTAAGGTATGCTTGCTGCAGACAGACCCAACTTCTGGGCCCAACATTCAGTGTGTTGATAGCAGGCTGCAATCTGACACATAGCTCTCACCGCTGGTGCTGGAATTTCCACCCATTCATCATCGGGGTCTAAATCTCCCTGAGGTCTTCTGGACAGACCATCAGCAGCTCCATTTTCATGTCCTGGGCAATATTTCAAACTGAAATTATAGTTGCATAGAGCTGCCATCCATCTGTGGCCAGTAGCATCTAGCTTTACAGTGGTCTGGATGTATGTCAGAGGATAATTGTCAGTCTGCACTTCAAATTCAGCCCCATAGAGATAGTCATGCAGCTTGTCCACTACCGCCTACTTTAAGGCAAGGAATTCCAACTTGTGTGCAGGGTAGTTTCTTTCTGTAGGGGATAAACTCCAACTGATAAAAGCCACAGGTCTCAGCTTCTTGTCATACTCCTGGTAAAGGACTCTTCCTAAGCCATCCCTGCTAGCATCCACATGTAAAGTGTATGGCTTTGTTGAGTCAGCATATGCCAGCACAGGGGCATGTGTGAGACAATACTTAAGCTGCTCAAATGACTCTTCACACTCAGGATCCCAACGACTCTCAATGAGTTCTTTAGGATCTTTCGGTCCCTTAGGTTTTTTCACAAGGATATCTTCATCTGTTTCATCTGCTTTCTCATCATGTCAGAGCAAATGGTTGAGGGGTCTTGCTATCTTTGAAAATCCTTCCACAAACCTTCTATAGTAACTGCAGAAGCCCAGGAAAGATCGCAGCTCTGTGATACTTTTGGATCTGGGCCAAGATGTCACCACTTCAATTTTGCTGGGATCTGTGGATATCCCATTTGCAGACACTACGTCCCACATAGGTCAATGAAGGTTGGAAGAACTTGCATTTGTCCAATGACAACTTTAGGCCTTCCTTCTCAGTCCTGTCCAATACCTTCATCAGTCTTTTTTCATGCTCCTCTAGGGTCCTTCCAAAGACAACGATGTTGTCCAGGCTGACTAAGACTTCTAGGAGATGCATGTCCCCAACTGTTCTTTCCATGATTCTCTGGAAAGTTGCCAGTGCATATGATAAACCTTGAGGTAGGTGATCATACTCAAAAAATCCCAAAGGGGTGATGAAGGCATTCTTCTCTTTATCTTCTGGGTGCATAGGGATTTGATAGTATCCACTCCTTAAGTCTAGCACACTGAACCACTTACTGCCCACCAGGCACTTTAGAGCATCTTCAATCCGGGCAGTTGTGTACTGGTCTGGAATGGTTCACTGATTCAGAGTATGATAGTCAACACATACGCGAATTGACCCATTCTTTTTCCTGACAACAACAATGGGAGAGGCAAATGGACTTCTTGACTCTCGAATTATCCCTGTGGCTTTTAGTTCTCCCAAATGTTTTCTTAAGTCCTCCAGGTCTCCTGGAGCTACTCTTCTATAATGTTCCCTGAAAGGCTGGTCCTCTTTTACTCTTATTTGGTGTTCTGCACTTTTTGCACAGCCCACATCTAGTTCACTAGTAGAAAAACAATTTTTTTTTTCATTAGTAGCTCTTTAACTCTGGTTAGCCACTCAAGGGGCAAGAGACCACCTCCTATATCAATATCTTCTTGCTTCAACTCGTTGGCCCTGCTCTCATTCCTTTTCAACACAGAGGCAGGTAAGGGAGTGGCAGCATAAACATTTCCCAAACACACTTGTGAACGCAGGACAATGGGAGTACTTCCTTTATTCGTTAACCCCACAGGCAAAGTGTCATAAGGATGCTTTAACTTGTTCCGCAGGCCATACTTCTGGGACTAGTTTCAGCCCTGGTGGCAAGTCACTTTCTGGATCCATTTCCATCATGAGATGAGAGGAAACTGTTTGTCCACACATCCTCACTTTGGCTCTCAAGCAGGTGACCTGACCAGGATGAATTATATGCTCTTTCCCAGACAGCATCCACACATGACCAGTTTCTTACTATCCTTCTCCCTTTGAAGGGCACAGAAAACTGGTCTCAGGAGAGGATGTAGTGCTGGGTGTTCCTGGGTCAATTGAGGCATTAGCATTCTTCTGATGAGGTCAGTATTTGTCCCCACTAAAATAGATGCTGAATCCTTTCCCTTTAGCCTGGGGCACACAACAGCGAGTATTTCAAAAACTTCTGTTGACCCAACAACTGAAGTGGAAAATTCTAACTTGAGTGAGACATAACCATCATAAGGGAACTTCGTGTCACTTAGCCCCCAGATCTCCAAATCTTCTAACTTTTCAAGTGGCAAATGGTTTAAGTATTTTTGGTAGAAGTTTCTGTACAGAATGGTGATTTGTGCACCAGTATCTAACAGTGCTTTACTATACATTCCTATTTTTCCTGACATGACAGGGGACGGTCCCAGTAGGCCATCGGGTAGTCTCTGCTTCCGGTGCTGTTCAGCTGTACGGCAGTCAGCATGTGGTTGAGGTACCACCGGTTGACCTTGCCATTTTAACAGATAAGACTCTTGCTTAGTAATGCTTTGCGGTCTCAGATGTTGAGATTTTGGCTGAGATGGCTTTCCAATTCGGTTGTTCACCTCAGATGATCTAGAAGTGTGCATGGTAGGTAGTTTCTCTCCCCTATTACAAGGGTTTGTGTGGAAAGGAGATCCAGGATGCTGTCTAATAAAAATCCATGCCCTACAACTGGTAAGGATCCTGTGACTTGATGTATTTGCATATCAGTCCATGTGACCCCTGGCAACACCAGAACTAAGCAGTGCTCTGACTGAGCATTGTGCTGTTTGCACCACTTAGCGGCTACTTCTGGGTTCATGTTTCTGCTGGATTTGCTTTCCACACATACAGGAGAATAGGGTGGAGTCCAGGGCAGTACATGCAATCCCGGACAAGCCCCCAAATGTAGCACACCCACAGGTGTAGCTGAAGTAGATTTGGGTTTCTTCCTACCTGACTCTGGTGACACCCTTATAGGCCCAACACACCAAGGTGGCAAGAATGACAGATTTTATTCTAGGTGAAACACCAAAGGTGGGGGTGTGTCCATATTCATTAAGGATATCCACACCTCCAGGCTAGTTGCTCAGCATAATGCATCCGAGGTTATCCAAGTGCAACTAACTGTTGGCAAAACTGCAATCCAAATTATAGCTTGCTACAGATCCCCCACCATGCCCCAGGATTCCCACTCCTCTTTTCTTGATGTACTGGAAAATATTAGGGTTCAACCAAACACCCTAATAATGGGAGACTTCAACTACCCCACCATTAATTGGGAAAACTACTCATGTACTAACTCCTTAGCGCAACACTTTCTGGAATTCATAAACTCCAATGCCCTAGATCAACTTATCTACACCCCCACCAGGGGCAAGACTATCCTAGACCTAGTCATTACCAACATGAGTGACCAGTGTTCTACACCTGAAGTCAACTCCTCGTTGGTCCGATCCGACCATAAGCTAATCACCCTTGATATCCACATCGCACCCCCAACCCCATTAAGGAAACCACAGTAAGAAATTTCTCCAAAGCCAACTTCATGCTTCTTAAGACAGAAGTAGTGAACTTCATGACACCCATGCAGATGGACAATACAGTCACAACTGCTGAATCCTACACAAATGCGCTCTATAAGAACCTACATGAGTGCATGGATCGTGCTATCCCAAACAGAACCAAGATGCTATCCTCCAAAAAAAGGAAGCCAATCTGGTGGTCCCCTGCCATAAACAAACTGTTCAACAGAAGGAAGAAACTGTTTCAAAAGTGAGTAAAATCCCATGAGTGGAGGAGCTCCCTGGTCAGCCTCAGTAAGAAGCTGAGACCCCTTATAAGATCCTCCAAAGCTAGCTCCGAAAATAAAATTGCCACTAATTCCAAGGACAACCACAAAGCATTCTATAGCTATGTCAAGAATCTCAATGGCAACACCCAGATCTGCTCTGAGTTACAGCATAAAGGCATGAAAATTACAGAACCAACTGATATTGCCAACATCCTGGCAGATAGGTTCAGTGCTAACTTTACCCCCACCCCCACCCCCTAAAGGGCCCATATCTATACAGGAAGAATACAGAGTCCCTGTAATCACAACTACGCAGGTGAAAGCTGCAGTCTCTAAAGCCAAAAACACAGCATCCATGGGACCGGACAACATCCCAGGCTGCGTTTTACATGAACTTCAGAATGAGCTGGCTCCCCATTTAAGCACCATGTTCAATAATAGTCTCACATCAGGCTTTGTGCCCACTGAATGGTGCACAGCAACAGTTATCCCACTCCACAAAGGGGGAGCCACCACTGATCCCGGGAACTATAGACCTATTATCCTGACGAGCCTGGTCTGCAAAGCCATGGAACGTATCATCATGGAACTCATAAACAAAGACATTGGTAACCTCCAAACTCTGGATCGCACCCAGTTCAGGTTTGTGAAAGGCAGATTATGCCTCCTGAACCTGATCGACTTCTTTGTGGCAGTCACCAAAGCCATAGATGAGGGTAAAGTGGTTCACACAGCCTATCTTGACCTCGCCAAGGCTTTCGACACCATCCCCCATTCTGGAATTATAGCTAAACTCAATAAACTAGGCATAAATGCCTATGTCACAAGATGGGTTGCCAACTGGCTCACTGACAGAATCTAAACTGTAAAAGTTGCAGACTCCAAATCTGACCTCAAACCAGTGACAAGTGGAGTACCATAGGGTTCCGTCCTGGGACTGCTCCTGTTTGGTATCTACTTCTCTGAAGTACAGGCTAACACAGAAGGCCTCTGGCTAACGAAGTTCGCAGATGACTGCAAACTAGGAGCCATAGTCAAGTCCCCAAATGATGTGAACATCCTACAGAAGGGCCTCTCTGAGACAGATGCCTGGTGTCAGAGCCATGGCCTCAAGCTCAATGCCAAAAAGTGCAGTGTCATCCCCTTTGGTAAAAACTCTGTACCCATGAACTACCACATAGGCAGCAATCTACTTAACACCGAATGCATGATAACAGACCTTGGGACCCAGGTGGACAGTAGTCTCTCCTTTGATAGTCACATCACCACAGTAGTCAGGAAGTCCTTCTACGTGGCACACCTCATCATAAAAGGGTTCTCATCCAGGAAAAAAGAGGTCATTGTTCCCCTCTACTCGACACTCATTTAGACCCATTATAGAGTACAACGCCCCTTTTGGAATGTACATCACAAGGCATCTGCAGTAGCTAGAAAGGCCACAGAAGTACCTCATAGATAGGATTACTGGACTCAAACAAATGCCCTACACTGACCGCCTCAAAAAACTCCAGCTTTACTCCATAGCATATCGCCTACTCAGAGGTGAACTCTGCCTAACATATAAAGCTATGTCAAACCCAGAGCTGTTGGACATGCTACACCTAAAGAAATCCCAATCCCTCTGAGCTACACGCTCTAGTGATATAAACCTTGTCACCACAATAAACAGGACATGCTGGAGGGATAGATTCCTATCCCAGAGACTTCCCATACTCTGGAACAGGCTACCCATCTATGTCAAGCAAAGTTCTTCATTAGCACTCCAAGAAAAATCTTGATGAGTGGATGGGAAATAGGAAATACACCCCGGGGATCACTTCTGTGTCTCTGCTCATCAGTGGCACAGGAAAATAACTTTCTTGGGTGGCGTAAGCCAGAGAACCTTGTTGGCTAGGCTTGCATAGGCCCTTGGGCCGATAGCCTAGTACCTACCTATGAACCTATGAACCTATGACACATCTAGTTTAAAAGGCAATAGCACAACCACAAACAAATTATTTCAACAGTGCACCAGTTAGCAATAAGGCAAGGTGAGATATGCATGCAATGAAAACATACATTCACCCTCTTCCCCAGAACTCAACAGAAAAATGTCTTGACATTCAAACCTGCACAAAAAAGGCAATATCAATGATCAGTAAAGCTTTATAATGCAGCAATACAAACTTGGGAAAATTTCAATGTCATTAAGTAATAAAAGAGGTATAATACAACAATACAGATATGAGAAAATGCACTGTCTTTGAGCAGCAAAATTCTTGAAGGCAGCAGTCCTAACACGAGCAAAATGCAATGTCATTAAACAATGAAGATTTATAATGCAACAATACAAATATGAGAAAATGCAATGTCATTGAGCAGCAAAATTCTTGAAGGCAGCAGTCCTAATATGAGCAAAATGCAATGTCATTAAACAATGAAGATTTATAATGCAACAGTACAAATATGAGAAAATGCAATGTCATTGAGCAGTACTAACACCCTCAACCCCCTTGATCAATTCTAAACAACCCACCTCTAAACACTCTATTATACCCTGTTCACTGGCCAGTGACTACTTACAGTCTTGCTGCCAGCATGATGGGGCCAAAGTTCGAGCTCATATGGATCCCAGTTATTTGTAATCCACAAAGCATTTGGGAGGTCCACAATCTTATAAAAATGTAAAATGATGGCCAGAGCCCCTCACCACTCCGTCAAGAATATCCTAGTGACCAGGCATTGTGGATCCTCTTATGAGAAAAGTAGAAAAATCATCTGCCAGAACTCTGGTAATCATCTATGGCTTCTCTGTACTAGGCCCAAATTAACTCCTTTTCTTACTGAATCATATGTAGGCATGGAACTACTCGTTTCAGTCTTCTCTCCTGATTCCACAAAATACCATCATCCAAGATTTCAGCAAAATCTGCTATTTCACTTATCTGTCTCAAAGCACTAGAAAAGAAAATCCAGTCATGCTGCAGGGCCCTTTTTCCCTTCAGCTCCCTGTTTCAGTCTTCCCTCCTTCAGCTAATATCTCAGTCTCCTCTTTCACTTTCGAAATTGTCTTTTATATTCCTGAAAAGCGCTCCACCTTGTGGTGTAATCACAAACTACAGTCTATTACTTCTACAATGAAATGCAGTGGGAGCTACATAGAGATTGCATTGTAGGCTGCCCACTGGTCAGAAACAACTGTGATGCCAAGAAGGATGTGCTTTTGTATAACTGGCAGCATGGTGTCTGCATCTCTCTGTTCCATGAATGTAAGGTATCTCATTTTTGTCATAGAGTCATAAATTCCAAAGACCCCAAAATCCTTTTTGTCCAGGTTATGACCCCTATTATGCTTTACATTCACAAATAAACTTTCATCTCTCTGGACCTCCTTGCCAGGACCCCCCCCCCCCCAAGAAGCATTGGGTTCTGCAGACATCCCAGAGGAACTGGTATCAGTCTACCAGTCTCCATGAAGAGATACTAAAACGATCAGCTGTTACAGTGACTGGAACCTTTCTGGTCCACAAGTACACATTTTTCAGCTCTGCTGGTAGTGGTATCTTTCTTCAAGAGAAGAAAGTGCCATTTAAAATTCTACTCTTACTCCTGTACTTCCTAACTCTCCATTTCCAAAAAACAGATGACCTGTGGGTAGCAATACTGACATTTCTTTTTACTGGGAATTATTCTAAAGTGATGCAATAAAAGCAGTCATGTGTATGAGGAAGTTACTGTATTCTGACATGCTGAAATTTTTATCCTTTAAATTCCTTAAGAGAAAATGAACAAACAGATAAAGAATTGACAGAACACTGTATTTTTATAGCTAAAACATTCTGTAATGCAACATTGTTCAGGATAACCCATTAGTGTGAACAAGAAAGTATTTTAGAAGAATGATAGCTCATTCATGTTTTATATTCCTGCAAAATGCATACATGCATATTAAACTGGTATTTTAATTTTATTCCTTTTTAATATATAATCATAAAATAGTCAGTGTTTCTCACCATTAAAAACTGTGCTTGTACTTCATTTTCTTTTTGTTTGCTTTTTCATTTCTTTTTCCCATTGTTTCAATTCCCGTCCTAAAGTTTAATATTAGTTTATTTGTATTCCTGACTCATTGCTGTCGTTCACAGTTGAAGTCAACTGGGAACACCCACATTTATGCAAATTGTGAGTCATAATCCAGGAATGCCCACAATTACACGTTATCATGGGGGGAAGGTACTGGAAGTACATTATGCCCAATAATGCTCCAACCTGCAGCCTGCATGCTTCTCATCTCAGTAGGTGAAGCTCATAGTCAAACTAAGACTCATGCCTCCTCACTAAGAAATGACAAACAATAAAGTGACAAGGACAGTGACCTGTTATATAAAACTGAATGAAATATCAAGAGAACCAGCAACACCCTCTAGAAGGTACTGAAAGATCACAAAAGAAAAAAAATACCTGGAGTAATATGACTAATACAACATGACTTCTTCAATTCAAGTAAGAGTCTGTCCACCTATTCTTTCCCTTAGGAAGTAAGAGATGGGAGCCAAAAGTAGGCTCTCATATATGGGGGCTCCATAGCACATCTCCTCTGGCCTAAATCCTCCCACTGCAGCTGTGATGTCTGCTATAGCTGCTCTTAGGAAGATGAATGTGTGTACCTACACATGACAATCTGTCTATCTATCCTACAGCACAAGCAACACCAAGCAAAAAATACCACATACCACACACCTCAGTCTCCTGTTGGTATCAGCACTGGGCCACCTACCTCTCGAAGGATGGGTGAGACAGCATCACATACTCGCTCTCACCCACCCCCAACCAGCATGTCCAGATTCCTAAGCCATTAATTCAACTTGGGTTGCCTGGGGTTGTAGTCAGGGCTTTACCCCTAAATGCCAAAAAGCCAGGCTCAGACAGTATGAAGTTTTAGATTGCTACTAGAAATGAGATTGGTTAAGAGCACATATTCATAGATTCATAGACTGTTGCTAGGCTAATCACCCAGGAGGCCTTTCTCAGCTTAGCCAAGTTTTTCTGAAAGAATAATTGATGTCCTGTATCCAAAAAGGAAATTGAGGGCCAGGCATTTATAAGCTACCTCTGTCCATAAGGGACATGTGTGCCAGGCCCGGTGTAAATTTGTTATCCCCATCCACTGGTCTAGGTTGTGCTTAAACTGGGTAATAGATGAACTCAACTTCACATGGATGGGAAGCCTGGTCCCCAGGAGGGGCAGTCTCTGGGACACATATCTGTCTCTCCAGCATGTTCTGTTTAATTTACAGACAAAAGACCAAAGACCTTGTATTTCTGGTATACCTTGACTTATGAATATGTAGGAGATTCATCACTGTGGGGTTGATTTGCAGATGCCTTGTAAGCCAGGCATAGTTCACCCCTCAGCAATCTATAGGAGACTGAGTAGAGGGAAAGGGCTTTAAGGCACTCTGTATAAGGCAGATTTGTTACACCTTGTATTCTTTTTATAAGGAACCTCTGAGGTTGCCCTCATTGCTGCATATGCCTGGTCAGGTACATACCAAAGGGAACATTGTACTCTATGATTGGTCTTATAAGGGCAGAGTACAGTGGGATAATGACCTCTTTGGACATGGATGCCATGCACATAATTATAAGTTGATCAGCATAAAAGGATTTCCTCACCACTCTAGCCACATGGTGGTCGAAGGTAAGGCTACTGTCCACATGCATACCCTGATCTCTGACCAATGGGTTGACTCGTAGTGGTGTATTATCAACATGGTAATTAGCTGGGATAGTTGATTTTCTAAAGGATACAATTATGCATTTTTTATCACTGAGTTTAAGACCATGGCTTTAGCACCATTTGTTAGTCAGAGATAGATCTTCTTGAAGAATGCTAGTGTCTTCAGGGGAGTCAATGATAACCCCAACTTGCAATTATTTGCAAACTTAGTCAGTCATAAACCTTCAGCATCTGCTTCCATTTTAGAGAAATAGATGCCAAAAAGGAGAAGGTCCAGTGCTGGGGGACTCTGTTAGTTGCTGGAGATGGTCTTACCTATTTTGACCTCTTGGGTTGTATCATTGAGCCAGTTGGCTATCCATAAAAGGGTTTATACCTAAATTTGTGAGCTTGTCTATAAAGCCTGAGTGGGGTATTTTATCAACAGCCTTTGTCAGGTCGAGGTAAGCTGTGTGAACAGTCCTACCTTCACCCAGTGCTTTGGTGCTGCTCTCAAAAAAGCCCACCAGATTTAATAGACATGACCTTCTTTTAACAAAGCCGAACTGTGATGGATCCAGCATTTGCAGGTTATCTATGTCCTCATCTATCATGTCTATAATTATTCATTCCATGGCCTTATATATGAGGCTGGTAATAATTATGGGCCTGTAGTTACCCGGATTAGTGGTTGGACCTCCTTTGTGCAGGGGAGTGACTGCAGCCATCTTCCATTCCTTGGGCACAAAACCTGATTAAAGGCTGCAGTTGAAAGGTAGGTGATTCAAGTGGACCAGAGAGGTCATACTTCATGCTATATAACTACTATAAATAGTTTTATGAGTAGGGTCGTTACCCTATGCAGTAGTCTGTCAACTGTGTCCTCCCGGGATGTTATCGGGGCCCAATGATACAGTGTTCTTGACCTTGGAAACTGCATTGCTAACCTGTTCCCTAGTAATGGTTGAGGGGATTGTGGTATGCAGTATTTCCTTTGGGCTATCAGGGGAGTGGTGGGAGAAATTTGAGCTGAAACTGTCAGTTGAGAGGTTGGCAATGGCTTCTGGTTCAGTGTGAGTGATACTATTTTATTAAGTTCCGTACATTGCTGTGTAGTTCCCCTGAGGTTTTGTACCTAGCTGTAGTCATTTTTGTTGCCTGAGAAACATTTTTTTCTTCAAACTTAGCATTTGAAGTATTAATTAACCCTCTTAGCTGCCTGTTCAGATTGGTCAGGGAGCTTTTAGTATGTATGGCTTTGTTCCTCCTCCACCTGGCCAAGGTTTTCTTTTTCTTTTCTTGTATAACCGATTGATATTGTGATTCCATTAGGGTGGCTTGTCTTTTGAGTTTGCCTTATTCTTAATACGAGTAGGCAGAGCTCACTCTATGCAGCTATCAGTATAGCTGTACAGAGATTTTGTAAATAGCTCAACATATGCTATGGTGTTTACTGAGTTTGAGGGCGCTTGGAATTTAGCCAAGGTGTTGCTTACTAGAGAGCTTTAGCCTTGGAAAATT
The DNA here is from genome assembly GCF_019279795.1 of Protopterus annectens. Lineage (NCBI taxonomy): Eukaryota > Metazoa > Chordata > Ceratodontiformes > Protopteridae > Protopterus > Protopterus annectens. The sequence goes on from NC_056733.1 coordinate 208,498,375, forward strand.
TCCTAAAGGTTTTTGGTTTTGCGGGATCCCTGGATTTAATTTTTATTTCAAGTAATACTGCCTTATGGTTAGATCTGACAAGCGAAGACATTACATTGGGAGAGGAACATCACCCCCCCATGTTTGTGAGTAAAAGGTCAAGGTATTTGTACCCCTGGTAGGAGAATGGACCAGCTGTTGCAGGATGTTGATATTAACAAAGTATAGGAATCACTGGGATTCTGCATTAAAAGTGGTATAGGATTTCCAATCTATAGAGGGGTAGTCGAGATTCCCCATGAATATCATATTGGGATGAATAGTGAGGGATTGTAGTACACTGAGATAGGTAGTATGGATTTCTTGGGACATGGAGGGGGACCTATATGCTGCAAGGATATGGCACGAGACCCTGTTTATGGTGAGTTGCACATATATGAGTTCCAATAGGTCATACACTTTAACTAGTCTAGATGTGAGGCTGTTTTTAATATAGACTGAGAGTCCTCCACCTTTAGTTCCCTCTTGTGCAGTACCTGGTCTAAACATGTGAAAAGCATTATAACCTCACATTGCTGGGGTACTCTCAGTGACTTTAAACCATATCTCCATTACTACACAGATGTCTACACTCTCCAGGGAAAGGAAGGCTTGCAGGGATTGGAGTTTTTTGTTAAGACATCTAGCATTGAGCAGTACCACCTAGGTTTATCAGTTTGGCATTGCCTAATAAAGGCACTATGGAGGTAGAAAAAGTATTTCCAGTATCTGAAAGCCTACAGGGGATACATGCAGACCAGCCCTGACAAAACAGCATAGTCTGTCAACCATGTCCTTCCAGGCCATCAAATATTGTACCCCCTTGGATTGACACCAGAAGCTAAGCCAATTGTTAAAATAAATAATTTTGTGTTGGTAATGTGGCCCCATCCTTGGAGAAGGTAGTATGCTGTTCAGTGATAGGCTCATACCTGCCTGAGGCACATAATCAGTAAGCTCCATCATGTCTCACTTCATATATTCAAGAGAGGTATATCTCAGTTCATTAGCACCCACATAGAGTACGACATAGTTATACTGGTACCTGTGGTTCAATTACCTGAGTGCCTGTGTGACTTGATGGATCCTAGCCCCAGAAATGCAGCTAATTATGACTTTCTCCTTACTCAGTCTGGTGAGGGGGACATTGGTGTGTCTCACTATAGAATCACCAATGAGCAGGAAATTTGGCTGTCTACTGGTTTACCTTAAAGGCGTAGGAGTAGATTAATTAGATCCAGCATTACTATGTGTAGCTCTGAGTGGTGTTTTAACAGAGTGTTTACGTGATGGCTGAGGACCCTTTGATTGTACTGCACAGGAGGTCTTAGTGTTTTAGAAAGGTCACCTCTAAGTGCCTCAGCATAAGTTGCTTTATGTATAGGGTCGTAACCCTGTGCAGTAGGTGTGGTGCAAGTGTCACTGATAACCTCCATAGGATTAGTTTTGGTTGTATGAGACAGTTTTGCCTCCAGCATTAAAGTGTATTTATGTCTCTCGCATACTTTATCTGTTTTATTAAGAATAAGTGGATTGTCAGTGTACATGAAGCAATTGTTACAATATCTTAGAATACCCATCTCAACCAGACTGGCCAGAGAGAGAGAGAGAGAGAGTTGGGAAGTGCATATCCATGGCTACTGATCTACTAGGGAGGAGTGAGGGAAATATAAATATTGAATATGTCAATAAAACAAGGAACCTGATGAGCAATGCTCAGCTATGCACAAAGTAGATGCTCTGATAGTTAAAAAAAATCTGTATAGACAGTAATGTCACAAGAGTGTAGACCACAAACCCTCTTAGTGTAAAATAACTGGTTTGGAGCTCAAGTGCTTAAATCAGAGCAAAGTGACTTAGAATAACAGGCACAATAGGCCTTCACCAGTAGTTCCCAGTTCAAAAGGGTGGAGGCTACCTTCTCCTCCCAGAAGGGAGTAGACTTCTTAAAGTAAAATAACTGACCTGGAGCCCAAGTGCCTAAACCAGAACTAAGACAATTTTAGAATAACAGACACAATAAGCCTTCAACCAGCAATTCCCAACTCAGAATGGTGTAAGCTATCTCTCCTGCCAAAAGAGTATAGACCATAAACCTTCCTTATGTAAGATAACTAGTTTGAAGCACAAGTGCTTAAATGAAAACTAAAAGGCTTAGAATAATAGTTACTACTTAGGCTACTTGTTGTGTCTTTCGGCTTTTCCCGGTTAGGGGTCGCCACAGTGGAATTCCGGTCCGCTAATGATTGGCAGTTGATTTTTACATACCGAGTTGCCAGCCCTGACGCACAACCTTCAACAAAGGTACGCCCATTCACGTATGTCTCCACGCAGAAGACGCTCTAGCTGAGAATCGAACCGGACAACGTCTCACTGTGAGGTGACAACACTACCGCAGCACCACCACCGTGGATACAGTTACTACTTAGACTACTAATAAGCAGTAATAAATGCAGCAGATTAAATGCAACCGAACACTTTAGGAACATGCAGCAAAAAGCTAAATAAAATAAGAAGAAACACAAATACAGTAAAAGAAACTGAATAAAGTTCAATTTTTTAGTAAGTGGGAAGCGAGGAAACAGAAGATAATTCAAGTTTAAGAGACTAAGGGGGAGGACCTTCCAAGCTGATCTCTCGGTGCTAAGTAGAATGAGCTGATGAGATGGGACTGGGAGGAGTTTCCAAAATCAGATTTATAGTAGGGGTGGGCAACTCAAAAGCCACCAAGTTTAAAATTACAACAGCAGAGGAATGGGTGGGTGGGAAAAATCAAATGCAGACAGAGAACAACAAGTCAAACAAGCACTGCAGCTAAATAAAAATGCCACCAAACATATGTAGTTAAATGAGGAATGCTATTTCTCAGCTCCTCCCACTAATTAGCTGGATGTTATTCACCATCTGAAAAATAATTTGTTTCTAACTGATCCTAGCCAAGACCTTTTAACACTCCAAAATGAATAAAAAACTTAAAACAAAACAAAACAAAATGCAATATAAAAAATATAAAAAAAATAGAAGTAATCAAACCTGAAATGAAAAACTTCAAAATGAAATGGAGACAGATGTGACACCCGTGCACTGGCCAAGTAATCAAGGAGCCTCAATCCTCACCACTGACAGGAGTGAGGGGCATCCACATTGGGAAGGATGGTTTACTATCAAAATGTCGATCACCCCTTGCTGACACCACTAACGTGAACTCCGAACTGCGACTGTTGATAATGTCAAACATCGATATTCCGAAATGCAAAATCTTTCCCCCCTTTTGACCCATGGTAGCACTTGTTTTGTGGTGTGGAGTGGTCGGAAATGTCGACGTTTGGTGTTTTTGCTATTTTGAGGGATCGGCATTATGGCTTTCATATAAAGGAGTCGACAGTATGTACATTCGACGATGGGTGATCGACATTTTTATAGTAAACCGGGAAGGATATCAAATACACACACAATAAAGTACAATTTTCTTTAAAAGCACACAGAGATCACAGTCAGTCTGGGGCTGGTTTCTCCCATTCTCTCCAGATCCCCAATAAGACTCCCCACTGGCACAGCTATAGAGTGGGGCCTCCTAGCACTCTCTCTGTCCAACCAGTGCTTCGTGTTCCTGCCCAAGTAGATCACACACACACACACACACACACACACACACACACACACACACACACACACACACACACACACACACACACACACACACACACACACACACACACACACACACACACACACACACACACACACACACACACACACACACACACACACACACACACTTTGAGATATGATTTATATACAACCACACAGACACACCTGGGAAAGGCTGGCACAGGTTCACTAGCTGTACCCCTTCTGTCCAGGCTATAAGGTAGTAATCACTGCCACTAGGACCCTTACTTATCAGCTACTAAAAAGGCCTTTACCAAAGGGTGTCTGATTATTACTATGCAATATTATTATCCAAATGGTAAGTGTGACTGAACAGCAAGGCTTATTTGGAGTGGCTTTGTATGTGCAGTATCACTATATACATGCAATGTATTCTACAGCTTAAATTACCTCTACACAAAACAGCCACAGTTGAAAGGTTTAAAAATATTTAATAAATAATAAAAACACAAGACAAAGCGTCTTACTACACAGTGCAAGTCAAGAGTTCAGAGATCACAGGAAAATGCTTAAAATAATACAGTAGAATAGTTCTGACATCAAGACAGAAAACAGCTAGTCTAAACTTACTATTTTCTATCTATTGCTAAGAGAGACACTAAAGTCTAATATCCTAATTACTTACATACAGATAGAGCAAACCAAGTGCTGGTGAATGGACACTTCTGAAGTCAAATGCAAAATGCTCTCCCTCTGTCTCTGAGAAAGTCCTTTAAATTGATAATACATCCTGCTGACTCATTTTAGATTAGATCATTCTTAACAATTCACTGGTTTCCCAGGCTAACAGAAACTCTACATTAACATTTCTTAGTAATTTTGCACCTGGTCAAGAAACTACCGCAATTAAAGACATTATATATGTAAAATCTAACAATTAACTCTAGTCTCAAAACAATAGAAAGAATCTGCTGGTTCAGAAACCCCAGCTCCAAGCCCTGAGATCAAAACAGTCATAAAATGCTTGACTTATCAGCTTTCTTACAGCAGAGTGCACTGCTGTTACATTTTTCAGTTCAATATCCAATACAGTCTTTTCACATTTAAGAGAACAAGCCTGTGGCATATATTATTATTTCCAAATGAAAGAATTAACTACAAAATTCTATCTAGCTAGGCTGGCAGCCTTCACATACCTTCACATATATCTCCCTTCCCCCGGAGAACTCAAGCTAGTTTTTCAAGTGACCCTTGAGAAACGTTGCTTGAGAGGGTTAGGTCTATCTGAGTATACCTTATCGCATTCCCTGTCTTGAGATCCCATCTGCTTTGGCATTGCTAACCCACTGCAGTGCTGCACTGACATATCATATGCTTGCAGCCCTAGGCTCCATACTAGCAACTTGGCATTTTGCTGGCTGGCTTGGTGTAACCATGTTAAGAGAATGTGATCCGTAACTGCAACAAATTTTCTTCCATACAGATAAGGCTGAAGTTTCTGCTGTGCCCACATTATGGCTAGATATTCCTTTTCTACAGCTGCATAGCATTCCTTCCTGGGTTGAAGCCTATGACTGAGATAAACCACTGGGTGGTCTTCTCCCCTCTGAAGAAATCTGGCTAAGTACAGCCCCCAACCCATGGTTCAAAGCATCCACCTGCACAACCAATTATTTGCTGTAATCTGGACTGGCTAATACAGGGGGTCCTCCCAAAGCTTCTTTAAGCTTCTGGAATGCCTGCTTACATGCTGAGGTCCACCCTACCTTATCTGGCTTGTTTTTTCTTGTCAGGTATGTGAGGAGAGCAGCTATGGTACTATAACTGGGGACAAACTTTCTGTAGTACCCTGCTGTCCCTAAGAATGCCATCACCTGCTTTGTGTAAAAGGTGATGTTATGGTGTAAGCTATGCCTGAATTGCTTCTACTTTGGCAGGTTCTTAGGTTCATAGGTTGGTACTAGGCTATCAGCCCTAGGGTCTATACAAGCCTAGCCATAACAATTCCCTGCCTATTTCTTCCCACATTATTTACTTTCCTGGACCCCTGTCTAGCAGGGCGACTGACGTGATCCCTGGGGTGAATTTCCTTTCTCCCATCCAATCGTCAAGGTTCCTCTTGAAGGGGTCCAAAGAGACACTCTGCTTGACATGTATGGGCAATCTATTCTAGAGTCTGGGGAGTCTCTGGGTCAGGAACCTATCCCTCCAGCATGTTTTGTTTATTGTGATGACAAGGTTTAGATCCCTGGAGCGTGTAGCTCTGAGGGATTGGGATTTCTTTAAGTGTAGCATGTCCAACAGCTCTGGGTTTGACATGGCCTTGTATGTTAAGCAGAGATCGCCTCTGAGTAGACGATATTCGACAGAGTATAGCTGGAGTTTTTTAAGGCGGTCAGCGTAGGGCATCTGCTTTAGGCCTGTGATTCTTTTAGTGAGGTATTTCTGAGGCCTTTCCAGTTGTTGCAGATGTCTTGAGAGGTACATACCAAATGGGGCGTTGTATTCTATAATGGGTCTAATGAGGGATGAGTACAGTGGGACAATGACCTCCTTTTTTCTGGATGAAAAGCCCTTCGTGATGAGGTGTGCCACATAGAAGGATTTCCTGACTGTTGTGGCGATGTGGTTATCGAAGGTGAGACCACTGTCCACCTGTGTCCCTAAGTCTCTTATCACACTTTCTGTGTTTAGTGTACTGCCACCTATATGGTAATTCATGGATACATGTTTTTTCCCAAAGGGGATAACAATACATTTCTTGGCATTGAGCTTGAGCCCATGGCTCTGGCACCAAGCATCTGTTTCTGTAAGGCCCTTTTGTAGAGTATCCACATCATTTGGGGATTCAATAATGGCTCCCAGTTTGCAGTCATCTGCAAACTTTGTTAGCCAGAGTCCCTTAGTGTTGACCTGTACTTCAGAGAAGTAGATGCCAAACAAGAGCGGCCCCAGGACTGAACCCTGAGGTACTCCACTTGTCACTTGTCTGGAGCTGGATTTGGAGTCGGCTACTTTTACAGTGTGGGTTCTATCAGTAAGCCATTTAGCAACCCATTGGGTGACATAGGGATTAATGCCCAACTTAGTAAGTTTATCTATGATTCCAGAGTGGGGGATGGTGTCAAAGGCCTTGGCAAGGTCTAGACAGGCTGCGTGGACCACCTTACCCTTGTCCATGGCTCTGGAGACTGATTCAAAGAAGTCAATCAGGTTCAGGAGACAAGATCGGCCCTTCACAAACCCAAACTGGGTGGGGTCCAGTGTTTGAAGGTTGCCAATGTCTTTGTTTATAAGTTCCATGATAATACGCTCCATGGCCTTGCAGATAAGGCTTGTCAGACTGATGGGACGGTAGTTTCCGGGATCCAAGGTGGATCCCCCCTTGTGGATTGGGATAACTGTAGCTCTGCGCCACTCAGTGGGCACGAAACCTGAGGTGAGGCTATGATTAAACATGACACTTAGGTGAGGTGCCAGTTCATATTGTAGATCATGTAGTACACATCCCGGGATGTCATCTGGTCCAATGGATGCTGTATTCTTGGCTTTAGAGAGTGCGTTTTGTACCTGTGTGGCCGTTATTACTGGAATTTGGCAATCTTCCGGTATTGAGATGGGCCATTTAGGGGGTGAGAGGGGGGTGAAGTTGTCACTGAATCGATCTGCCAGGATATTGGCAATATCCTTTGGATCAGTATATTTAATGCCATTCTGTTTTAGCTCAGCGCAGATCTGAGCATTGCCATTTAGATTCTTGACATAGTTATAGAATGCTTTGTGGTTGTCTTTGGAATCTTTGGCAATTTTATTTTCGTAACTAGCTTTGGAGGATTTTATGAGGCATCTCAGTTTCTTACTGAGGCCAGTAAGGGAGTTTTTTGCATCCTGGGATTTTCCTCTTTTCTGCAAAAGTTTCTTCCTTTTGTTGTAAAGTTTGTTTATGGCAGGGGACCACCAGATTGGCTTCCTTGTTTTGGATGAGAGCATTTTGGTTCTATTTGGGATGGCACGATTCATGCATAAGTGGATGTGCTCGTACAGTGCCTTAGTGTAGGATTCAGCAGTTGAACTTTCAGTTCCTGTCTGCATGGGTGTTATGACATTTGTCACTTCTGACTTGAGTAGCATGAAGTTGGCTTTGGAGAAGTTTTTATGGTGGTTTCTTTACTGGGGGTGGGGTGGGATGTGGATGTTAAGGGTGATTAGCTTATGGTCAGACCTGACTAATGAGGGGTGACCATAGGTATGGAGCATTGATTTCCCATGTTGGTAATGACCAGGTCTAGGATATTGGAGCCCCTGGTGGGACTATGGATTAGTTGATCCAGGGCGTTGGAATTTATGAATTCCAAGAACCGCTATGCAAAGGTGTTGGGACATGAGTAGTTTTCCCAGTTAATGGCAGGGTAGTTAAAATCACCCAGTATTAGGGTGTTTGGTTCTATCTTAATATTTTCCAGTATGTTTAGAAAGGTGTAGTGAGAATCTCGGGTATGGTGGGGATCTGTAGCAAGCTACAATTTGGATTGCAGTCTTACCTAGTGTTAGTTGCACTTGGAGAATTTCAGACACATTGTGTTGGCCAACTAGCCTGGTGGTGTGAATATCCTTGGTGAATATTGACACTCCTCCACCTTTAGTGTTTCGGTCCTGGTTTGGTGGCCGAAAAGTGTGGTAAGAGTTGTAGCCTGGTATTGCAGGGGTGCTCTCTGGAGCCTTGAACCAGGTCTCAGTTACTGCACAGATATCGATGTTCTCCATTTTTAGGAGTGCCTCGAGAGAGTGCATTTTGAGGTTTAGACTTCTAGCATTGAGTAGCATTACCTTCAGATGTTGCATGCTTGTACCTGTTACGGTGGTGGTTTTGTCCTTTGAAGTTTGCCTAAAAAAGGCACTATAGGGGTGGCAAGAGCCTTAGCCAGTAACCTGAATCCCAGGGTCGACAGGTGCAGACCATCTCTGGCAAAGCATCGTGGTCTGTCAGTCATGTCATCCCAGACAGACAGATACTGGATCCCCTTTGAATGACACCATAAGCTTAGCCAATTGTTGAAGTCAATCATTTTATCCTTATATTGTGGTATCATTCTGGGCGAAGGCAGGATGCTACTCAGGGCTAGGGTCATACCTGCCTGGGCCACATGATCTGAGAGCTCTTCCATGTCTCTTTTCATGTAGTCCAGGGAGGTACGTCTCAAGTCATTCACTCCAACATGGACAATGACAGAGTCATATTTGTACTTGTTGTGGAGTGACTTGAGTGCATGCGTTATGTGGCGGATCCTGGCACCTGACAGGCAGCTGACTGTAATTTTCTCCTTATTCAACCTGGTGAGAGGGACATCAGTGTGCCGGACTATAGAGTCACCTATGACTAAAGTGTTAGGTACATTGTCTTGCCTTAGGGGCTGTTGCTGGGTGGCACACTGGTGTTGTGAACTATGTGACACATTGGTTGTGATTGGTGTTTGTTTGCATTTCAGCTTCAGAGGTCTTTGTTGCTTGGGCAGGTTACAGTTAAGGGCTTCTGCATATGTGGATTTAGTGTTGCTATATGTGGGTGTTGGTGGTGCGGGTTTAGAAGGGCTATGTGTTGCTTGAGATGTAGTGTGGGTGTTAACCTTCTCCTCTTGACTGTTTAGCACAGTCTTGAGTGGAGAGAGCTTTGCTTCCATTTTGGCTATGTAAGTGCATCTCTCACAGGTTGTAGTGTTGGGTGGTAGGAGGAGAGGGTTGTCTGTGTACATGAGGCAATTGCTGCATTGCCCCAGTAAGCCCAGATTCACCAGGTGGACAGGAGAAATCACCGGAAGCTGACCCTTGGACATGCTTGGTTTGGGGCTTTTTTTTTTTTTCTTTGTAAAGTATAGGAGCTGTTTACTTAGCAAGGTACTTTGCAATTATAGGCTGTTTAGTGCCTACTATTAATTTCTCCTAGTTAACAAGGAGAGTTCAGTGTTTGTATGAGTTTAAGGCTTCCTAGTGCTTTCCAGCAAGTATTAGAGAAAGTGCTAGTCACAGGGATGCTTAAAGGTAAGATTGAAAAGAATGCACTGCAGTGTGCACTAGAGAAGTTAGATGTGAAAGCAGGTAACTTGACTTTTACTTGTTTAAAAAGTTCAGTTTTAGTGGAGAGTTACTATTTTTAAAACAGCAAGATGGATTGAAAGGGGTGGTCACTTTTATATTTTGGTACTATGAAATACTGTAGGATGGCCAATAAATATAAATAATTGAAGGGGTGGGATTTCAAAAATGATGATTTTGTGATTATTCACATAAGCCAGTGAAAGTAGAGAGAAATGAGATATATGGTCAGATTAACATAAGAGGCGGGCAACTAGAAAGACAGTGGTATTTAACAAGACAACTTAAATGGGTGGGAGGGCGGGAAAAATTCTGCCTGACTCAGAACAGAGAGAGCTGTGGTCTCTTTTGAAGTTTAAATATGCTGTTAAAACAGAATGCAAGCAAAACACAAAGTAAAGAAAACAAACTACAGTATTCAAAATATAGAAAGGCAATACAGTAATACAAAAAATAACAGCAAACTAACCTTTCCTTCACAGCAAAGTGTAGCAGAGTCTGGATGAGCCTTTCTGGTAAAGATTCTGGCCTAAAGATTCTGACCTAATCTTACCACTCCCCACTCTATGTCCCAAGTAGGAGACCTCTGCCACACCCACCTGACATTTGCTGGGTCAACCCTGCCCTCTGTAGTCTGCCCAGCACCTCCCTGTTGAAGATGATCTTGCCAGGAATGGCTGTAGATAGCAATATCATCTAGGTAAGCAAGGGCAAACCCTCCTGCTCCTGCTAGGATATGATCTACCAGCCTCTGGAAAGTCGCTGGGGCATTTTTCATCCCAAAGGGCATATTTGTGAACTCATACAAGCCAAAAGGAGTCACAAAGGCTGAATTCTCTCTAGCACTGGGAGCCAAGGGCACCTGCCAGTAACCCTTGAGAAGATCAATGGTTGTAAGATACTTAGCCCCACCCAGCAGCTCTAGGGCCTCATCTGTCCTAGGCATGGGGTAAGCATCTGACTCTGTGTGACTATTTAATTTCCTGTAGTCCACACAGAACCTGGTACTGCCATCCTTCTTTGTCACCAGCACCATTGAGGAGGCCCAGGGACTGTTGGACTCTTGAATTACCCCTAGTTCCAACATTCCCTGTATCTCCTCCCTTAGAATCTGTTTGACTCTCTCAGGCACCCTGTAAGGGGCCTGCCTAATAGGCCTTTGGGGTCCTGTATCCACCTGGTGCTGCACCAGGTGGGTGCACCCTAGTTTCCCAGAGAACATGTCCCCAAACTCTTGTAACATTTCTCAGACTTCTGGAACCTGGGTAGGAGATAGCTGCTGGGACATTGCTACCCCTTCCACTGAAGTGTCAGTCTTAGCCTCATTGAGGAGATCAGTCACCAGATCTCCCACAGACTCCTCCTGCAATCCACTGCAAATACTCAGCACAAGGGCCTCCCTATCATGGTAAGGTTTCATTATGCTAACATGGTACCATTTGTGTTCCTGCCTCCTGCCTAGCAGTTCCACCATGTAGTTAACATCACTTACCTTTCTTACCACCTTGTAGGGTCCCTCCCAAGCTGCTTGCAGCTTGTTGTGCCTGACAGGAATGAGAACCATTACCTGTTGACCCACATCATACTCTCTAGCTTGAGAATTTCTGTCATACCAGACCTTTTTCTGCTGTTGGGTTTCTGCCAGTTTTTCCTGGGCCAAGCCCATGAGTTCCCTGAGCCTTGTCCTGAGGTTTAGGACATATGCCACAGCAGACTCCTTGTGAGATTCACACTCACCTTCCCACTCATCTCAAATTAAATCTAGAGGTCTTCTCACCTTATGCCCATACAGCAACTCAAAGGGTAAAAAAACAGTGGATTTCTGGGGTACCTCTCTGTAAACAAACAACAGATGGGAAAATATTTGTCCCACTCCCTCTAAAACTGGTCTGCAAATGCCCATAGCATGGACTTGATTGTAGAGTTTAACCTCCCAACAAGACCATTAGTCTGTAGATGGTAGAGAGTGGTCTTCAGGTGCTTCACCCCACAGTACTTTCACAGACATGCCACCAGGTCTGACATGAAATTGGCACCTCTGTCAGTATTTCTTTTGGGAAACCTACCCTGCTGAAATTCTCTAACATAAGCATTTGCCACCTTTTCTGTCTCAATGGAGGACAAAGCCACTGCCTCAGGGTATCCTGTAGCATAATCTACTACCACTAGGATATACTTCTTCCCTGTGGAACCTGGGGTACTCAGAAGCCCCACAATATCCATAGCTACCCTCTGAAATGGTTTCTCAATCATGAGCAAAGGCATCAAAGGAGCTTTCACCTTGTCTCCTGTCTTGCTCACCTTTTGGCACTGCTCACAGGTCCTGTGGTAACCTGTTACATCTCTGTAAATTCCAGGCCAATAGAAGTTCTCTTTGTACATTTTATGCCCTTATGACCTGCTAAGGGAATATCATGGGCTATTGCAAGAAGTGCCAGATAGTAGGCTCTAGACACTACTAACTGCTGTATCCTCACACCTTCTAGCCCTCACTCAGGGGTCCACTCTCTATACAATAATTCTTTGCCCCAAGTGTACAGATTCCCCCTTCCCTTGAGAATCAGGTGCCTCATTAGCTACCTGCCTCAGGCCTTGCAATGTAGGGTCTGAGAGCTGAGCCAGTCTCAACTCTCTCTTTGCAACCCTTCCAGCTCCCCTTCCACAGGAAGCCTGGCATCCTCTGAGAGCAGTGCCTCACTGTCAGCCTGGATACTACTACTCACCTCTACCTTTGCAGATCTCTGTGTGCTCTTAAGGAAAATTGTACTTTACTGTGTGTGTATTTGTTATCTCCTGTCTTGCTCACCTTTTGGCACTGCTCACAGAGGTCCAAGGGAACATCAGTACCCACAAGCAGCTGTGGCTCACCTTCAGTCTCATTGCTATGGAGTAGCTCCCTCCCTGAAGCAAGCACCTCACCAGTTCTGGCTGCAATTATACGGTCTGTCTGGGTCTCTGCCAGGCTACCAGACCCACATGCTTGTCTTGAAGCCTGAATGCGTGTAACTGCATAAACACATGGTACTGCCTCATCCAAATCCTTCCCTATCAGGACATCTGCAGGATGGTAGTTCAGTACTTTTGTTGTCTCGAGACAACCTACTATTGGCATTTTGTTTTTACCACTTACTGGCTCTCTCACCTTTTGTTCCCCATTTTGCCTCTATGGACATCTGTATGCCACATGGCCCCACTGGTTGCATTCAAAACATTTAACCCTAGGTCCTGGACATGTACCTGGACTAATGGCTTCCCCTGCTACTGGCAGATTCTGTTGGGGCAGTCTGAGCTGCCCACCATGAGTTCCTTTATACCCATGAGCAGTACTGGGGGTCCCTTTCCTGTGCAGGGATGCCCTGCTTGCTAGGTATAGTTCTCCCTTCTTTCCCAACTCATTTAACGTAGCACATTGTCTGTCAGCTAACCAGATCCTCATGTCCTCAGGCTAAGTGCTAAGGACTTATTCCCTCACCAAAAGGTCTGCCAGCCCTTCAAAAGTGGTGACCTTACATCCACTCATCCACCTTTGAAAATAACTGCTCAGTTCAGCAACATATTCACGCACACTTTCATCTGCCTTGTATCTATGCTCACAAAACTTTTTCCTATAAGTTTCAGATTTTAGCTTAAAAACTTCTAACAAACAGTTCTTAACAGCAGTATAATTAAAATAGTCAACGTCAGGCATTTTAGACAGAATAGTTACAGCTTTACCATGGAGTAAGGGGGTCAGGAACCATACCCAGAGCCCTTGGTCAACATCATACTGTTTACATACTCTCTCAAACATATGAATGAAACTATCAAAATCATCCCCCTCTTTAAACTGGGGAAGAAATTTACTGACCTTTTGTGCTTCTGGGGTCCAGCTACTCCCTTCCCCATTACCTCCATGACTCTGGCAAACAGTCAGCATCTCCTTTTCATGCTGCCTCTGCCTTTCCTTCTCCTCAGCTTCCAGGCATAGCAGTTTCTCATTCTCCTCAGTCTGTAGATGCCTCAGTCTCTCTGCTGCTTCTGTTTCCAAATGCCTGGCTTCCAACTCAAGTCTCTTTAGTCCAGATGGATTTTTAAGTACTCTGCAGAAAGGTTGAGCTGTCCATTCTCTGAATGTTGTATATCTCCACGGCCAGTGTGACCGCCCTCCTGATTGGTGTTTTCTGATGCAGCTGTGACCAAAGCTGCAATCATGTCTGCTTTAGTCAGGTTTCCATGCACCAGTCCCTTAGCCTGGCACATCTCAGCCATCTTGCTCCTTGACTGCTTGTCATAATCCTCTGCTGACATGCTTGCCTGCTCTGCCTAACTAACTAAGCTAACAAAAGATATAAAACAATTGTGATCTGAACTCTGAATATTCACCGCGTGACTGATTTAGAGTACAAAAACACCTTCAGTGATCACTATACACAAGCTACAGGAATTCACTATCCACACCACTACAAACCAATTGCCAACCAATTAATATGTGGTGTGGAAATCCCATCACTGCCAAACAATTAATATGTGATGCTTGTGCACTGGCCCAGTAATCAAGGACCCTCAATCCTCACCACTAACACCAGTGAGGGGTGTCCACATTGGAAAGGATAACAAATACACACACAGTAAAGTACAATTTTCCTTAAGAGCACACAGAGATCACAGTCAGTCTAGGACTGGTTTCTCCCTTTCTCTCCAGATCCCCAATAAGACTCCCCACTGGCACAGCTATAGAGTGGGGTCCTTAGCCAGGGTCCCAAGCCAAGTGCTCCTAGCACTCTCTCTGTCCAACCAGGGCTTCGTGTCGCTGCCCAAGTGGCTGACACACACACACACACACACACACACACACACACACACACACACACACACACACACACACACACACACTTTGAGATATGATTTATATACAACCACACAGACACTCCTGGGGAAGGCTGGCACAGTTTCACTAGCTGTGCCCCTTCTGTCCAGGCTATAAGGTAGTAATCACTGCCATTAGGACCCTTACTTATCAGCTACTAAAAATGCCCTTACCAAAGGGTGCCCAATTATTACTGTACAATATTATTATCCAAATGGTAAGTGTGACTAAGCATCAAGGCTTATTTGGAGTGGCTTTGTACAGTATCACTATGTACATGCAATGTACTCTAGAGCTTAAATTACCTCTACACAAAACAGCCACAGTTGAAAGGTTTAAAAATGTTTAATAAATAATAAAAACACAAGACAAATCTTCTTACTACACAGTGCCAGTCAAGAGTTCAGAGATCACAAGAAAATGCTTAAAATAATACATTAGAATAGTTCTGACATCAAGACAGAAAACAGCTAGTCTAAACTTACTATTTTCTATCCATTGCTAGGAGAGACACTAAAGTCTAAGATCCTACTTACATACAGACAGAGCAAAGCAAGTGCTGGTGAGTGGTCAATTCTGAAGACAAATGCAAAATGCTCTCCCTCTGTCTCTGAGAAAGTCTTTTAAATTGATAATACATCCTGCTGACTCATTTTAGATTACATAATTCTTAGCAATTCTCTGGTTTCCCAGCCTAACAGAAACTCTACATTAACATTTCTTAGTAAGCTTGCACCTGTTCAGGAATCTACAGCAATTAAAGACATTATATATGTAAAATCTAGCAATTAACTCTAGTCTCAAAACAATAGAAAGAATATGCTGGTTCAGACACCATGGCTCCAAGCCCTGAGACCAAAACAGTCATAAAATGCTTGACTTATCAGCTTTCTTACAGCAGAGTGCACTGTTGTTACATTTTTGCAGTTCAACATCCAATGCAGTCTTTTCACATTTAAGAGAACAAGCATGTGGCTTACATTACTATTTACAAATGACAGAATTATCTACAAAATTCTATCTAGCTAGGCTGGCAGCCTTCAGATATCTTCACAACAGAGATTAGCAATAATCAGGTAGAAAACAGCAAGCACTACCTCCAAAGTCAAATGCAGACAGAGAGCATCAATAGTCAAGCAGAGAAAAACAAGTCAAACAAGCACTTACAAAATGGTAAGTGATATGGAAAGTTTGGGATGACAGAAATGATTCAGAAAATTTGATAGGCATACCTAGAGAAAAACAAGGGAAAGAGATGATATGGGGATATTATGTTACTAAGGGAAATCAGCACCGTAAAAATCCACTGACAATCATTAGCGGACAGGAGTACCGCTGTGTTGACCCCTAACCGGGAAAAGACAAAAGACTTTTATGTTACTAAGGGAAATGCAGAAGGACTTGAAAATGTAGGACTAATGGGGACAAAGTTATTATAATGGCAGCTAGCAAGAGATATGTTTAATTTAGTTATAAGGAAATGTTATTTCATTTGCAAATAATGTAATGTGGTATGAGGCTAGAGAAATGTTTAAGAAGGCTTAGAAAAGAGGAAGATGTGATTATTTTGCAGAATAGTAGGGGTAGGAAATTCTGCACCAGGACTAGTTGCACCTTCTTAGGTGCATTCTTCAATTCTGCCATTGACACATTCATATATTTCTTATTCTGCAGGCAGTCTCTCCCATTCAGTCACCATCTCTCTTTCTTATAGATTCATAGGTGCATACTAGGCTAACAATCACTAGAACCCTTATAAGCCTAGCCAAGCAAGCCAAATGTGGCCCACAAATTTGATTTATATAGGTGGTGATTTACTGACTCCCTCTGCCCATCAGAGACATAGGATTCAGACCAGGGGTGAATTTCCACTCTCACCTTTCCTTTTCACTACATTCCTCATCCTGTTGCCATTCCCAGTTGTACCTTTGTTTTCTCACCTCCCAGCATCTCTTTTTCATGTTTACTTCTCTTTATTTACCTTTTGTCCCCTTCATCTCACTGCATACCAGTCTGCCACCATCCTGTCAACACTCTGTCTGTACCCTTTTGCTTCTTTTTTCTATCCCAACTTTTCTTTCCCCTCTAGACTAATTGACCTTATGCTTATCCCCACACTTAACTAGTTTATCCTTACTAGTATTTACTATTTTCCATAATCAGAATCTCTGTACCACCCTCAAGAGTGGTGTCCATGCCTCTCAACTGTATAGATTTCTGCAGAATGTCCAAATTTTTGGTCCATTTCTCAAAAAAATTGTGGTTTTCTGACAAATTGTTAGCAAATCATCGAGGGTTAAAGTCAGAAAATAATGACAGATGTTTGAGTTGCAGACTTCATACCCTTCAGAAAATTCATGCTAATGTAAAACATGTTGTTCTATAAATTTTCTAGGTTTGTAAGAGCTATATTTATGTTTAAAGGTGTCCCTATTTCTGGGCCTTTGATCCCCCATTATTGATTACTTTGTCCAGATTTCTTGCTCTAAGAATTTGAGAAGTATGGTGATGTTATCTGCAGCCAGCTTATTTCCTCTTCTACTGAGTTCTAGAAAGTCAAAATGCCAGTCATCCCAATGACTTCCTGAGCCACATGCCACTTCAGCACCTCATCATCTAATGCATCTCTCCCTCTCGTGACCCCTGACACCATTCCCATGTTCTAGTTTCCTGCTTCAGTGATCCCATCTCCACAAAGGTATTTCACTGTTCTCACCACTGCAGTGGTTCTAAGTCATCATCCTCTCTCACAGATCCTTTCTGTTGAGCCTTTTCAGCTGCCACTATTGTCTGAATGCACTGCAGCTTAAATTAAGGTTTGGCAGGGGTGATTAACATTGTACCAGTCCTAATGGTTGCCACAGTAATCAGATGTTGTGCACATTTCTACAGAATGCTAATAAATGGAAAATCACTAAACACTGACTGTAGAGCATAGCAGTTTTATTATGCTGTTTAGCTTAGTCTTGTCTCTTTAGCATAGTGAGGTACATTACATCTTCTCCCATCCCAGAGTATGGTTTGTGTCTGTATGTAACAAACCTTCGGTTCAGTAATCCATTCACTCCTTAGAACATTTCAGTTCTTCTGACTTATCATTTTCTAAATAAAATTTCTTATTAATGCTTTGTCTACACAGAAAAATGACAGTAGTGCATTTACATGAGCTTGGTTCTTCTCCAAC